>NC_053489.1:14577878-14758711 GCF_905171775.1 Rana temporaria | reverse complement strand
GGAAGGCGGAACTTCCGGTAAACTTGCAAACAAAAGTTTCCTTGTGAAAAGGGAGAGAGAAAGAAAAAAAAAAAAAAAAAAACTTGCAACAAACTTTGTGATGTTTTGTCATGGCAGGTTCTCCTGTCATATACCAAGCATTCAGCACTTTGCTGAGAATCTGCTAAGGCTGCCATAATTGTTACATCAATATAGATAAGGACTTTGGCGTAATCTACTGAACATTGTATTGCAATATACATTTAGAAGGTGGCATGTCTTGGGGAGTGGGAAGGTGAAGAGTTAACCTCGGGTGGAGAAAACTGGGGATGCTGTAACAGCACGTTATGATCCACCTGCATGTGCAAGCAGCACCCGGAAGGGAGCACTGCACGTCTGGAGGGAAGCCAGGGGTGCTGAGCATTCTGAAACACAGGGAAACATGCCGCAGCTCCGTCTAAGTGACAGACTCAGCAAAGAGATCATCTGGCTGTGTACAAGTAAATGACAGGAGTTCCGCGGCGGGAAATTAACACAGGATGGGGTATACAGTACACGCCAATACTGATGTAACAACATGACCAATGAAAGTAATAGCTCCTACCTGCGCCGGAGGGCGGAATAGCAAGGAAAGCCACGGACAAGCAGTAACAAGGAAGACAGGAATATGCTGTGATCTGGATCGTCGGCCTGGTGACGTAGATATCGTGCACTGGAACCGACAGTGAGTGTGGCTGAGTGCTCTGTTTAAATAGTCTCCGGGCTCCTCCCATAAACTCAGGCCACCATTTTGGCCTTCTAATATATATATATATATATGGAAAAGTATAAGAAATATTCCTTAAAAATGTTAAAAAATAATAAAAACCATATCAAAACCATACTGGTGGGTGGAAGAATAACTAGATATGGACTAGTGTTTGGCTCCCACTACTATCAAAAGTGAGATTTCTGCCTGTTGCGGGGTCTCTGGTGAATATCTGGGGTGTGTTCTTAGACCCGGTTCCTCAGTTTTTTTTGTGGCTCCCACCCTCTCCAATGTACAGATGGCACAGAGGGGCCACTATTCAGTTGATCCATGGAAATCTGGTTCTCTCCGGCCTTCAGAAATGGTCTTTGTAACCCATTAGAGACACCCCTCTCTCCACTCTCATCTAGGTGATATTCCTTGTAGTCATCACCTCTGTGAGGCCATGTATGCCTTTCTTCTGACTCTTGTTTCGGGGGGGGGGGGGGTCTTTTCCGGTATATTGATGATTATTTGGTGATGATAGGGCCTTTCTTTTATGTTGAACTGATTTTTTTGCAACAAGACTTCTCTATAGAAAAGTGTGCTTTTGTTTCCTGTGTGACTGACTACCTTTGTCTATGTGGATCCGAGTTCCCCGGCTGATTTTTTATACACAACAAGCGCTCTATGACCAACTTATCCATTGAAGAGGTCAGACTTATAAGGTGAGTGGATTGGGGGGTTCATGAAGAGATTGAAGAACATAAAGGAGCTCCTTCCATGTCACTGAGGAGGGGATTTATCGCACTTAGTATTGTGGGGGAATTGATCTTCACATGTACACAGGGGCGGACTGACAACTCATGGGGCCCCCGGGCAAAAGGAGATTAAGGGGCCCCCGGGCAATAGGAGATTATGGGGCCACCGGGCAAAAGGAGATTAAGGGGCCCCCGGGCAATAGGAGATTATGGGGCCCCCCGGCAATATATTATGGGGCCACACAGTATAAACACACATACAGTATACATACACAGTATACACACACATACACACAATATACACACACAGAATACACATACATACACTGGAAAGGAATTGGAGAGGCGGGGCAGCTATAATCTTGGATTTTTTTTTTTAAACACAGATTTTTACATACTGTCCCTGGTTTTACTGAGGCTGGCAACCCTGAAGGGGCCCCCTAGTGGCATGGGGCCCTCTGGCAGTGCCCAAATGGTCAGTCCACCCATGCATGTACATGATTTAAGGGAATTTCATCATACAGTATTGCAAAATGTTGCCCATTTTTTTTGTGGTATGAGCTTTTGAATGTTAAATCATTGGATAGCTATGTATTCATCTTACACTGTTTGGCACTTTATCATTTGCATATTTAATATGTTTTGTGTAAGAGGGATTATATTTATTTGAGGAATATTGATTAATAATATATCATATTTTTGGGGTTTATTTATATATATATGTTTTCTTTTTACTCAGTGTTGTTCTTAGGGTGTATGATAAGAATACTTATAGGAAGGGATCGGAGGGGTTGTTATTTCTTAATCTTTTTAGCTTTTCCTTTAACACATCGTACTAGAACATTTTGGAGATGGCAGAAATATCCTATTATGGGGCCCTTATGAGTAAGAACATTCATTTCAAAACATATTAAGCCAATGTAATTCTAATGTTTAATGTCTTCTTCAGAATACAACCAATGATTGATCAATGATCACCTGGATCCTGTTATTTTCTTCATACATTTTCATATCAGGATCTGGCGAGGTGTGGGGTGGAGTGTTGTCTCTGCAGCATTGTATGGGGAAGATGAATATTCCCTTGTGGCAGCGGTTTTTAAACAAATATATACAAGGAGAAATATTTTTTTATTAGGTCCTATAAAGAAATTCTCTTTTAAAATTAAGTCAACTTATCACTTACAATGTGAACTTACTAAGAGCGCGTTCTCTTCAACTTCAACTAAAATTAAAAATTATTTTAGAATACAGCAAGCAAAATGTATTTATTAATATAGCCGGATACATCTACATATAAAATAATAAAAGTGACATAATAAAAAAATACATTACAATCAGCTTATAAAATAACATATTTAATATTTATCTTCCGGGAAGGTGGTGAGTGAAATCTTCCCTCTCTGGAAGAGTGATGGGTGTCTCTGGTATCTGACACTTTAGGATACTTTGTCCTCCTCTGGTCACTGTGGTTCCTCCTCACTAAGTGACTACATTGTTCTGTATTGATGGACCGGCTGGTGGAAGGAACCACTGCACCAGCAGGGGACAAGGTTTCCAACAAACCCAAAGTGTCTGATACCAGTGGTGTCAGCAAAAATTAAACTTACTGTCCACCAGAGAGGTAAGTATTAAATATTCATATACAGTATAGCAGTGTTCATTCTCAATACACTAACAACATATTAAATTTAACAATAACAGAGATAATGCTATAATTACTGATAACCCAGTAATTTTCCATACATATTAGTGGATAGCTGTTTTTGTATTCAGGTCGGGTCTGAACAGAATTATGTAACATTTTGGGAAAAATATGCAGCCAAGAAGTCCAGAACTTGAGGCCATTATAGCAAAAACCTCCACAGCCACCATGTATTTCCCTCTGGTGCTCAGATAGGCCGGGATCATGGCAATCCAGACACTGCAGAACACCAGCATGCTGAAGGTGATGTACTTGGCCTCATTAAAACTGTCCGGTAATGTCCTGGCTAAAAAAGCGATAATGAAACTCACAGCTGCCAGAAGCCCCATATATCCCAGGACAGAGTAGAAGCCGATAACTGAACCCTCATTACACTGAATGATGATCTTCCCCTGATAAGAGTGAGTGTCCCGATCCTGGAAGGGGGGAGAAATAGACAACCAAGTGACACAGATTATGACTTGGACCAGTGAGAAGACACAAATGATACAATTGGGCAGTTTGGCTCCCATCCATTTCCTCCAGGGACTCCCAGGTTTGGTGGCTTTAAAAGCAATACACACCATGATACTTTTGGCAAGTAGAGAAGAGACGGCAACTGAGAAGATGACACCAAAAGAGGTGACACGCAGCATGCAGGTCACATCTACTGGATGGCCGAGGAACAAGAAGACACAGAGGAAGCTCAGCATGATGGAGACCAGGAGAAGATAGCTCAGGTCCCGGTTATTGGCTTTAACAATGGGGGTGTCCTGGTAATGTATAAATATCCCCAATATTAAACCAGTCAGAAGACAACAGAGGATGGAGACGGCTGAAAATACTCCAACAATGGGATCATCAGTGTAGGAGAGAAATTCCACCACTCTTGGAACACACCGATCCTTCTTCTCATTTGGCCATTCTTCATCAGGACATTTCATGCAGTTTTCGCTGTCTGCAGGAAGAACAATACAAACACAATGAGCATCGGGGTCAGAGATTGTGAGAAAACAACTTATCTTGTGTTGTCTCACTGCTAGCAATGGATTTCCATCAGTGCATTGTGGGAGAGAAAATGAAATAAAATAAATAATACATTTAAATATAACAATAAAATGTGAAAAAATATAATAAATAATAAATTACCTAAATATACAATATTTAAATGTTAAAGACGTTCATTAATATAAGATCGATAGATCGATGATATCAGACAGTTAAACTCCTATATGTAGAGACTTCCCATTGGCAAGTGGTAACATTAACATCTTCCCGCCCCACCTATAGCAAAATGATGGCCGGGTGGAAGCCATGTTGTTCTGGGAGGACGTCCCAGAATCTGCCTCTCGCATAGTCGTGGGGCCACACACAGCGGCACTATCCTTCACTGGCTGTGTCCACAGACACAGTTTATGATTGATCACTGTACCAGCCCACTGTAAGTACCATGTGATTGCTGTGGCCAATCACAGCAGATGCCATGACAATTGTAAACAATGGATGCCTTCCTTATTTATACTAGTAATGGAAGTGATCAGTGACTTACAGCGGGACTACAATATTGTGGGAGACAATCTGATGTTAACTGACACTTTTGATACTTTGCGGAAACCTAGCTGCGGACTTAACCGTTGGCTCAATAATAGTCCCTGCATGTTTTTTTTTTAACCACTTAAAGACCAAGCCTGTTTTTACAAGTTAAAAACATGTTTTTTTGTTAGAAAATTACTTATAACCCCCAAACATTATACATTTTTTCTAACACCCTAGAGAATAAAATGGCGGTCATTGCAATACTTTTTACGCAGCGGTCTTACAAGCGCACTTTTTCTCTGTATCCGACGTTTAAAAAATTCTACAGGTTGCATGTTTTGAGTTAAAGAAGAGGTCTAGGGATAGAATTATTGCGTTGTCAAGGCTACCCCCAATATACACCCCCCAATATACACCCCCCAATATACACTTGATTCCCCACCGTGATCCATCTGTACATGGGAGCACAGTTGTAGCCATTGACTTTATTTTAGTGTCCTTGGCTGAGGCTTTTTCTGAACCGTGTAATTGGGAATCACATACTTGCTGGTAGTTCCAGCTATCCCCACTAGAGACCAGCAGAGAGCAACTTTTCCTGGAGAGAAGGAGCTCTCCACGGAGCTTTCATCTCATCTCCCTGCGACTTCCCCAGGACCTGGGTTGGCGTCTCAGCGGGACTAACGTCATCCCAGAGGACGGCACGGAGCTTCCTGGTTCCCCTCTCCCATAGACACGGCTCTTGAATCCGCGCCCCGCATGTTGGAGGTCCCCCCACATGCTGGATCTCATGCCTTTTGAGTGACACCTAGCTAAAGGTACCGGCGGCCAGCCCGTTTTCCTATTCAGGTCACATCATTTTCATCATCTTATTTTGTATAGCCCCCTCCCTCTGCTCAAGGGATCATAGGTGTTTTTTCAAGTGCTTCATTATTTTTATTCATTATTAATTTTTACTTACCGTATATACTCGAAAATAAGCCGAGTTTTTCAGCACATTTTTTGGTGCTGAAAATGCCCCCCTCGGCTTATACTCGAGTCACCTTTTTGAGCCTGATCTTCTAGACTTTGGCGACCCGGTATCGGTCCAAACGTGGCACACATCTTCCTCTACAAGTGTGCAAAGTTTGTTGTCCGGGAGACTTACGACCGGGGAGCACCGATTTTTTAAAATTCGGGCACCCCTTCCATAGACTACCATGTTAAACGGTAATTTCTCTGGTAACTTTGGGGACCCGGTACCGGCCGTCCGTAGATCCCAGTTCTCCTCTACAAGTGTGCAAAGTTTGCTGTCTGGGGAACCTACGGTCAGGAAGCACCAAATTTTCAAAGCCGGGCACCACTTCTATATACTCCCATTTTAAAAGTCTAGTCATGGACACAGTGAGGCATGGACACAGTGAGACATGGGCACAGTGAGGCATGGACACAGTGAGGCATGGACACAGTGAGGCATGGGCACAGTAAGGCATGGGCACAGTGAGGCATGGGCACAGTGAGGCATGGACACAGTGAGGCATGGGCACAGTGAGGCATGGGCACAGTGAGGCATGGGCACAGTGAGGCATGGACACAGTGAGGCATGGGCACAGTGAGGCATGGACACAGTGAGGCATGGACACAGTGAGGCATGGGCACAGTGAGGCATCAGCACAGTGAGGCATCGGCACAGTGAGGGAAAATGAGGCACAGTAAGGAATGCAGATGGACACCCTAGGCTTATACTCGAGCCAATAAATGTTCCCATTTTTTTGTGGTAAAATTAGGTGCCTCGGTTTATATTCGGGTCGGCTTATACTCGAGTATTTTATGATTGAATAACTTACTTATTTCTTCTCTAAACCATCCAGAGACAGTCTGCTATGTGTTTTCCATGAGCACAGGATCTTTGTGTATTGATAGCCCCACTGTTGGCCGCCATTACTAGTATAAAAAAATAAAAATAATAATAAATAAATTCCTGTCCAAACAGATTGTAGAGTCTATAACTTTCATGCAAACCAAACAATATACGCTTATTGGGATTTTTTTATTTTTTTTACCAAGGACATGTAGCAGATCACATTTGGGCCTAAATGTATGAATGAATTTGTTTTTTAAAATGTTTTATTGGATATGTTTTTTAGGAGAAAGTAAAAAATATATATATTTTTCAAAATATTCTCTATTTTTGCTTATAGCAGTGCAATACATAAAAAAATAAAAAACTGTGGTGATAAAATACCAGCAAAAGAAAGACATTCTGTTTGAGTACAGTGTGAAATTTGCAGTTATAGTAGTGCAGTGCTGAATAGCAAAAAACAGCCTGGTCATGAAGGGGTTTAAATATTCTGGAGGTCGAGTGGTTAAAGTGATAAAACTTGGAGAAATGCACACACATCACAGAGATGTACTTCTGACCCACAGAGATACCTTCTATCCAGTCCAACAATAACTTACTAACAAATACAAACTCTACCGGAAATGTTGGAGATCTCTCCTTCTGGACATGAGACACAATCATAGCAGCATTTGTGAATTGAAGATCCAAACTTTTTTCTGCTGCCGGGTAAACAGGGATCTGAACATCGAGATACCGGAGGCTGAAATCAGATATTATTATTATTATTATTATTATTATTATTATTATTATTATTATTTTTAGGGCTGTTACTGATTACAATTTTCGTGTTCTATTTATCGTTTTTTTTTTTATCGATTAATAGACTAATTTTGATTAATTATAACCGTAATGTCCACACATCCCCCGTAATGTCCACATCTCCCCCGTAATGTCCACACATCTCCCCCGTAATGTCCACACATTTCCCCCGTAATGTCCACACATCTCCCCGTAATGTCCACACGTATCCCCCGTAATGTCCACACATCTCCCCCGTAATGTCCACCTCTCCCCCGTAATGCCCACACATCTCCCCCGTAATGTCCACACATCTCCCCCAGTAATGCCCACACATCTCCCCCGTAATGCCCACACATCTCCCCCGTAATGTCCACACATCTCCCCCAGTAATGATTGTCCACACATCTCCCCCAGTAATGTCCACACATCTCCCCCGTAATGTCCCCCCGTAATGTCCACACATTTCCCCCAGTAATGTCCACACATCTCCCCCGTAATGTCCACACATCTCCCCCAGTTATGTCCACATCTCCCCCAGTAATGCCCACACATCTCCCCCAGTAATGTCCACACATCTCCCCCGTAATGTCCACACATCTCCCCCCGTAATGTCCACACATCTCCCCCAGTAATGTCCACACATCTCCCCCGTAATGTCCACACATCTCCCCTGTAATGTCCTCACATCTCCCCCATAATGCCCACACACCTCCCCTGTAATGCCCACACATCTCCCCCAGTAATGTCCACACATCTCCCCTAGTAATGTCCACACATCTCCCCCTGTAATGTCCACATCTCCCCCAGTAATGTCCACACATCTCCCCCAGTAATGTCCACACATCTCCCCTATAATGTCCACATCTCCCCCAGTAATGTCCACACATCTCCCCCAGTAATGCCCACACATCTCCCCCGTAATGTCCACACATCTCCCCCGTAATGCCCACACATCTCCCCCGTAATGCCCACACTCTCCCCCGTAATGCCCACACATCTCCCCCAGTAATGTCACACATCTCCCCAGTAATGCCCACACATCTCCCATAATGTCCACACATCTCCCCCGTAATGTCCACCCATCTCCCCCGTAATGCCCACACATCTCCCCTGTAATGTCCACACATCTCCCCCAGTAATGTCCACACATCACCCCCAGTAATGTCCACACATCTCCCCCAGTAATGTCCACACATCTCCCCAGTAATGTCCACACATCTCCCCAGTAATGTCCACACATCTCCCCCAGTAATGTCCACACATCTCCCCTATATTGTCCACATCTCCCCCAGTAATGTCCACACATCTCCCCCAGTAATGCCCACACATCTCCCCCGTAATGTCCACACATCTCCCCCGTAATGCCCACACATCTCCCCCATTAATGATTGTCCACACATCTCCCCCAGTAATGTCCATACAGTAGGTGCACGCGATATTGTGTCAATCTCGCTCCCTTTCTCGGCGAGATTGAGCACCTACGAGCCCCATCGCGGGAGCCAGCGCCGAGCTGGCTTGCCGTGATAGAGACAAAGCCGTCATAGAAGCGACGGGAGATCCGACTTGGATTCCCGCCAATTCTACACGTGTGCGGCGTTTGTTATGAATCCTGAGGGGAAGTCCCTGCCGGATTTTAGGTCTGTTATGGGTTGTAAGGAGAGCCCTTAGGTCTGTTATGGGTTGTAAGGAGAGCCCCCCCTATGCCGAAAAAAACGGCGTAGGGGGTCCCCCTACAATCCATACCAGACCCGTATCCAAAGCACGCTACCCGGCCGGCCAGGAAAGGAGTGGGGATGAGCGAGTGCCCCCCCCCCCTCCTGAGCCGTACCAGGCTGCATGCCCTCAACATGGGGGGGTTGGGTGGTCTGGGGCAGGGGGGCGCACTGCAGCCCCCCCACCTCAGAGCACCCTGTCCCCATGTTGATGAGGACAGGGCCCCTTCCCGACAACCCTGGCCGTTGGTTGTCGGGGTATGCGGGCGGGAGGCTTATCGGAATCTGGGAGCCCCCTTTAATAAGGGGGCCCCCAGATACCGGCCCCCCACCCTAAGTGAATGGATATGGGGTACATCGTACCCCTAACCATTCACCTGTAGGAAAAATGTCAAAGTTAATAAACACACCACACAAGGGTTTTTAAAATAATTTATTTTTCTGCTCCGGAGGCTCCCCCTGTCTTCTTTATTAGCTCTTCTACCAGGGGGAGCTTCTTCTTTGACGTCTTCGGGTGGGTGGGGGCCGCCGTCTGGTTCTCTTCCACCGCCGGGGGGGGTCGCTTTTAAAAAAAGCCCCCACCCCCGGGGGGTTTCCTCCGGCGTCTTCGGCGGGGGGGCTTCTTCTTCCGCTATCCCGACGGGTCTTCTCCGCTATCCGGGGGGTCTTCTCAACTCTCCGGGGGTCTCCTTCTATGTTCGCCGCTCTCCGCTGTTGACTCGGCGCACCCCGGTTCTTCCTCCAGCTGTCCGGTGCCTTCTCCTTCAGCGCTGAACGTCTATCTTCTTCTTCCGTGCTGTGACGTATTCTTCTTCTTCCGGGCTGTGACGTCATCTTCTTCACTTCTCCAGATGTTGACACGCCGGCTCTTCTTGCTGAAATGGCAGGTGCGCTGCTTTCATCGGACCTATATAGGCCTCACAGTCCCATCATGCTCTGTACCTACCCATGTGATACCTACCCACGTGGGTAGGTATCACATGGGTAGGTACAGAGCATGATGGGACTGTGAGGCCTATATAGGTCCGATGAAAGCAGCGCACCTGCCATTTCAGCGAGAAGAGCCGGCGTGTCAACATCGGGAGAAGAGAAGATGCCACAGCACAGCGGCCTGAAGGGAGAAGTAGAAGTCGTCACAGAACAGCGGAAGAAGAGGAGAAGACGTCACAGAACAGCGGAAGAAGGAGAAGGCACCGGACAGCGGGAGGAAGAACCGGGGTGCGCCGAGTCAAGAGCGGAGAGCGGCGAACATAGAAGAAGACCCCCCGGAGCGGAGAAGACGTCACAGAAGAGCGGTGAAGACCCCGGAGAGCAGGAGAAGACCCCCGGAAATCGGAAGAAGAAGCTTCCCCTGGTAAAAGACCTAAAGAAGACAGGGGGAGCCTCCGGAGCAGACTAATAAAATATTTTAATACCCTGTGTTTTTTATTTGTGTTTTTACCACTTTTCCTCCAGGTGAATGGGTAGGGGTACGATGTACCCCATATCCATTCACTTAGGGTGGGGGGCCTGTATCTGGGGGCCCCCTTATTAAAGGGGGCTCCCAGATTCTGATAAGCCTCCCGCCCGCATACCCCGACAACCAACGGCCAGGGTTGTCGGGAAGGGGCCCTGTCCTCATCAACATGGGGACAGGGTGCTCTGGGGTGGGGGGGCCGCAGTGCACCCCCCTGCCCCAGAGCACCCAACCCCCCCATGTTGAGGGCATGCAGCCTGGTACGGCTCAGGAGGGGGGGGGGGCGCTCGCTCGTCCCCACTCCTTTCCTGACCGGCCGGGTAGCGTGCTTTGGATACGGGTCTGGTATGGATTGTAGGGGGACCCCCTACGCCGTTTTTTCGGCGTAGGGGGGCTCTCCTTACAACCCATAACAGACCTAAGGGCCCGGTATGCTCCTGAGGGGGGAACCCATGCCGAATTTTTATTTAAAATCCGGCGGGGATTTCCCCCTCAGGATTCATAACAAACGCCGCACACGTGTAGAATTGGCGGGAATCCAAGTCGGATCTCCCGTCGCTTCTATGACGTGCACGTTGGAATGTGCTGTCACTATTCCAGTGAGTGCGAGATGTCGGCGAGATCTCGGCACCATGTCGCCGAGAATCAGCGCGATGCTGTCATGCTAAAAACACAATATCACAAACACCTACTGTACGTCTCCCTGTAATGTCCACACATTTCCCCTGTAATGTCCACACATCTCCCCGTAATGTCCACACATCTCCCCCGTAATGCCCACACATCCCCCTGTAATGTCCACACATCTCCCCCAGTAATGTCCACACATCTCCCCCGTAATGTCCACCCATCTCCCCCGTAATGCCCACACATCTCCCCTGTAATGTCCACACATCTCCCCCAGTAATGTCCACACATCTCACCCATTAATGTCCACACATCTCCCCAGTAATGTCCACACATCTCCCCCGTAATGTCCACACATCTCCCCCGTAATGCCCACACATCTCCCCCAGTAATGTCCACACATTTCCCCCGTAATGTCCACACATTTCCCCCGTAATGTCCACACATTTCCCCCGTAATGTCCACATCTCCCCCAGTAATGTCCACACATCTCCGATATAATGTCCACATATCCCCCAATAATGTCCACACATCTCCCCCAGTAATGCCCACACATCTCCCCCGTAATGTCCACACATCTCCCCCGTAATGCCCACACATCTCCCCCGTAATGTCCACACATCTCGCCCGTAATGTCCACACATCTCCCCCGTAATGTCCACACATCTCCCCCATAATGTCCACACATCTCCCCTGTAATGTCCACACATCTCCCCCGTAATGCCCACACATCTCCGATATAATGTCCACATATCCCCCAATAATGTCCACACATCTCCCCCAGTAATGCCCACACATCTCCCCCGTAATGTCCACACATCTCCCCCGTAATGCCCACACATCTCCCCCGTAATGTCCACACATCTCGCCCGTAATGTTCACACATCTCCCCCGTAATGTCCACACATCTCACCCAATAATGTCCACACATCTCCCCCGTAATGTCCACACATCTCCCCCATAATGTCCACACATCTCCCCTGTAATGTCCACACATCTCCCCCGTAATGCCCACACATCTTCCCTGTAATGTCCACACATCTCCCCCAGTAATGTCCACACATCTTCCCTAGTAATGTCCACACATCTCCCCCAACTGTAAATCCAAGGGTGTATGCTTTACAAAATAATCAGAAATTACTAAAGAAGACCTTACGTGAAGTTCAAGAATCCTATAAGGAGATTGTAAATAGACACAGACGAACCATTCCTCCCTATGCATTAGGTGATAAGGTCTGGCTATCCACTAAACACTTACAACTTAGGCCTCGTACACACAATAGGTTAACCAGAGGACAATGGTCTGATGGACCGTTTTAATCAGACCAAACTGATCGTGTGTGGGCCCCATCGGTTATTTATCCATAGGTTGAAAAAAAGCAATCTTGTTTTAAATTTAACCAATGGATACCTAACCGATAGGAAAAAAAAACGATCGTTAGTAGGCATGACCATCGATTAAAAATCCATGTATGCTCAGAATCAAGTCGACGCATACTTGGAAGCATTGACATTTTTTCAGCACGTCGTTGTGTTTTACGTCACCGCGTTCTGACACGATCGGTTATTTAACCGATGGTGTGTGGGCGCGATGGACCATCAGTCAGTTTCATCGGTTAACCGACGACAACGGTCTATCAGACCATTCTCAATGGATGGACTGATCGTGTGTACGAGACTTTAAACTTCCTTCTCAGAAACTTGGTCCTACGTTTATTGGACCCTTTTATGCAATTGCACAACTTATTCCTGTGGCCTACAACCTTAAACTACCACCTTCTATGGAGATCCATCCTGTTTTCCATACAGCTATTTTAAAGCCTTTCAGAAGTAATCCTTTTTCTTCCAAAAATATTTTATTAGAGTTTTCCATGAAATATACAGAGAAATACATCAAACTAGGGTACAGGTTCCATACACAGTAAGCTCAACAGTAGGGATGAGCTTCGAGTTCGAGTCGAACTCATGTTCGACTCGAACATTGCCAGTTCGCCTGTTCGAACAATTAGGGGTGTTCGCGGAAAATTCGAAAAGCCGCGGAACACCCTGTTAAAGTCTATGGGAGAAATCTAAAGTGTTAATTTTAAAGGCTAATACGTGGTCTTTCCCAGTGACGTACGAGGGTGCATCAGAGGGGCGGGGTCACGTGACGGGTGTCCGTTTCCCCTATATAAGAAATGTCACAGCTCCAGCGCGTCATTCCGCTGGGCTGTGTCCAGCGGAGAGTGGAGCTAGCCTGCTGCGCTCTAGACAGATGGATCTTCTCATCGCTGGACCGGACTGCTGATCACCCGTCCATCGCTGGAGAGATCATCCGTCGCAGGATAGAAGACCACGTTGGAGCGGGGGGCCGGGCCGAGAGTGGATTCACATCGCTGGATTTTTATTTATTTTTTATTAATAAAGGATTTTTTTCTACGGTGTCTGTGTGTTTTTTTTTTAACTATTTACACTTCCTTCGTGAAATGGTAGAGGTACAGTGTACCCCATTACCAATTCACATAGGGGGGGCAGGATCTGGGGGTCCCCTTTGTTAAAGGGGTCTTCCAGATTCTGATAAACTCCCGCCCGCAGACCCCCACAACCACCGGGCAAGGGTTGTGGGGATGAGGCCCTTGTCCCCATCAACATGAGGACATCCTCCCCATGTTGAGGGCATATGGCCTGGTGCGGTTCAGGAGAGGGGGGGCGCACTCTGTCCCCCCTCTTTTCTGCGGCCGGCCAGGTTAACATGCTCGGATAAGGGTCTGGTGTGGATTTTTAGGGGAACTCCACGCCATTTTTTTTTAAATTTGGGGTGGAGTTCCCCTTAAAATCCACACCAGACCTGAAGGGTCTGGTATGGATATTTGCGGGGAACCCCATATCATTTTTTTTTTTTAATTGACAGCGGGGTTCCCCTTAATATCCATATCAGACCTGAAGGGCCTGTCAATGGAATTTCGGGGGACCCCCAGCTTTTTTATTTTTATTTATTTTATGAATGAATCATCTCTGTAATTGCCAGAGCCGACAATTTATTAGAGCCGCAAAGCCGGTTTTAAATGCCTTTTTTTCTTTCAGAAATGACACTTTGTGCAGGGACAGTTCTATGTACGGGAAACATGCGCTATTTCACATGCTGACTTTACACCCCCCCCAGGTACGAAATTTAAAGTAATATTACACTTTTATTGTTTCACTTTTAGCATTATTAAATTTACTGCTCCTGAAAAAACGGCCATTTAAAAAAAAAAATTGCATTGATACATGTCCCCTGGGACAGGACCCAGGTCCCCAAACACTTTTTAGGACAATAACTTGCATATTAGCCTTTAAAATTAACACTTTAGATTTCAAATGTTCGAGTCCCATAGACTTTAACGGGGTTCTAAAGTTTACACAAACATTTGGTGTGTTCGCAAGTTCTGATGCGAACCGAACAGGGGGGTGTTCGGCTCATCCTTACTCAACAGTAGCTAACAGGTTGCTAACATCAAAATTGTCTAGAGGTTAGGTTAGAACTATATGGAGCTCTACAACATTACAAGTTGTATGTAAGGTCCGAGCGTGTAGTGGTTTCTCTCTTTGATCATGTGTCTCGGCTCAAATTAACTTACTAACACTCTCAGAGACTATCCAAACAACATGATCTCAACTGGCATCCCCTATCTCCCTGTCCAAGGCCGATTCCCAGAATGCATGATCCGCACTCATAGAAGAGTACGGTTCCCTGAACCCGGAGGCATACAGAGCCAAAATCATGTGAGACTGGGGTGATGAGCTGGAACATAGGGATTTGAACACCGTTGGGTTTCTTGTGTATTCGACTACTTTCGCTGGGATGTCCAGAAAGTGTTTTATTTGCCTGTAGGGCCAAGGAAGGATTTAGTGTTAGACCGTGCCGCAGGATCTTGTATCTTCAGAAACGTACCCCTGTGAAAGAAGTGAGTAATCCTTTTTCTGGTCATACACATTCCCCACTAGACCCTCTCAAAGTGCAATGGGAGGAAAAATGATTATTGATTAAAATTCTTGACTCTCGTATTCATTGGGATAAACTACAATACCTATTAAGATGCAAAGGCTATGACCCACAAGAGGATTCTTGGGAGCCTGAGGAGCATATATAAGATTAAGAGCATTTCACAAGAGATTTCCTCAAAAACCTGTCCCTAAGACTTCCAGAAGCTGTCCTGGGAGGGGAAGGGGGGGGTGGTCAGGACTTGGGCTCAAACCTGGGAACTCTTCTGTGTTTGGCATTGATTCTTCTCACTGAGCTATCTGGAAAACTGGACAGCGCCCAGCCTGATCTATTGGACAATACTGCCTGCTCTGTTGGATAACCCTGTCTTGTGTCTTGATTGCTGTTGAACCTTGATCTCCTTGCTCCTCCCATGAACTTTCTATAAAAGCCTTGCCTTTGCACTTCCTGTTGCCAGATTATTGTGGTCTGTTCTTGCATACTACTTGAGCTATGTCTATTGCTGTATGGAAACGGCTTTGGCTTGTGCCCACGACTACAAAACTTTCCTCCTGCTTCAACCTTGGCTTGTGACCTCAACTTCGAAACTCTCTCCTGCACTGATCTCAGCTTGTGACCCCAACACTGATCATTGGTCTAGCAATTCAGACTTTCCTATCTTTGGCAGACCTGAGAACTAGCTTGCCTGACGTTGTTGGCCATTGGTCTCCACTCATTACAGGTATTCTCCTAACACCTTATAATATCCCACAACCGTCACACCTTATAATATCCCACAACAGTCACAACTAATAATATACCACAACAGTCACACCTAATAATATCCCACAACTGTCACACCTTATAATATCCCACAACCGTCACATCTAATAATATCTCACAACTGTCACACCTAATAATATCCCACAACTGTAGCACCTAATAAAATCTCACAACTGTCACAAATGTCAATATACATAATCTGTCACCAACTGGCTGATGTGTTCCTGTTTGGTCACATTAGATCAGACACCATTTATCCAGGAGACACTTCTAGGAGCTCTGCTTATAAGAAACTTTTCACGTGCACAAAATTACCGCAATCAACAACCTTCGCCAACTCAAAAATTATCCCATTCATGAGCAGCATATTTGCTAGTATATCTTAGTGTAGCGCCTTCTAATGTGCTAGTAGAATGGTGCAAGCAAATTAGTCTTTAATCTGGGTAAAGAGTTTATTTCAGGTCACAAGAAAAACAAGCTGCGCTATTAAGGTTAAATAAATAAATCTGTGACATATATAAACTGTGCCAGAAACATGTGAATGAAAATCATGAATGTAAACATAGGGCCAGATTCTCAAAGGCGTTACGACGGCGCAACACCATTAGCGCCGTCGTAACACCTCATCTGGCCCCGGGTATCTATGCGACTGATTCTCAGAATCAGTTGCGCATAGGTACCCATTAGATCTGACATGCGTAAGGCTGTTACGCTGTCAGATCTTAAAAGTAATTTTTTTTCCCGCCGCTAGGTGTCGCATCGTCGCTTTTCCCCGTCGTCTATGCAAATGAGGTAAGTACGGCGATTCCCGAACATACGCGAGGTCGACGCAGCGAATTAACGTCGTTTGCGTAGCGTACCCGACGCGTAAGGTTGCCCCTGCTAATTAGCAGGCGCAACCAATGTTAACGATGGCCGTCGTTCCCGCGTCGAATTCAATAAAAATTACGTCGTTTGCGTAAGACATCCGTGAATGGCGCTGGACGCCATTTACGTATACATCTAGGCAAATGACGTCGGGGAGGGCAACGTCATTTAGCGCAATGCACGTCGGGTAAATTACCCGACGGAGCATGCGCAGTACGCTCGGCGCGGGAGCGCGCCTAATTTAAATGGTGCCCGCCTCATTTGAATTGGGCGGGCTTGCGACGAGCAATCTAACGCTACACCGCCGCAAGTTTACAGGTAAGTGTTCTGAGAATCAGGATGTAAACCTGTAGACCTGCGGCGGGTGTAACGTAGATCTCATATATTACGCTGCCCAGGAGCAGCGCGAATGTATGAGAATCTGGCCCATAATGTTCAGACACTCTCAATAATTGTTTAGAGAATGAAAAATCCGTAAAGATGTGATGAACCAATTAAAGTCCATAGAAATAAAATATCATAGGTGAATGAAGTCCCATAAAATCCAAAGAAATATTTCAAACTTCAGTCTCCAATTAGTGAAGGAAATTACTGCAACCCGAAATGTGACGATAGAGAGACACCTCCACCTTAATGACACACTTACCAGCTGGAATTGATCTCTTATCACAGGAGATCAAAAATCGCATCTAAACTGGTTAAATGACCACCATGGAAAGCGTCAATGTGTTACAGCCTCATTCAATGTATGTTGCAAGATGCGCCATAAAAAGAAAAAAAAAAGGAGCTTGCATAGCATAAAATCCAAGGTAAATGTATTTAAAAATATAAAATGTGCACTTACAATGAGTCAAATGCTGTGTGCATGTAAATGATCGAGCCGGCCGGCTCCTCAATCCGCCTGCCCGTGTCTTCGGGTACAGCTGAGCACGGTGACGTCAGAACGTTGCTTACCCAACGTTTCGTCACAAAAATGGTTGGATTCCTCATACAGGGAGGTGTCTGGTGCCTCCCCCTGGTTCTGGGAGTTTGGATAAGTTTCTAGAAGCTGGAGGGTTGAGGTCAGAAGAATTGATCTTCTAACTTAGGGGAGCTTAGCCAATCTCCAGGAAGTTGTCCTGGCATGGGGCTATGCCATCCCTTAGGTATAGATAAAGCATGCTGTCTGGAGAGTTGGGTGGAAGATGGAGATGGAGTGCTAAGGAAACTGTCGGTGGCCCTCATAGGCGTGCGCACATAGGGTGTAAGGTGTGCCTGGGCACACCCTAATCACCCTGTACTGTGCAGATTCCCCCTGCTGCCTGGCTGCAGAGAAAGGGACTGGGGAATCTCTGTCCTCAGTCCCTTTCTCTGTCTCAAAAGTTAGACATCAGGGGTCTGTTTGGACCACTGATATTTCACCAAAGCCCCCAACAGAGCTTCTAATATATATATATATATATATATATATATATATATTTAAAAAATAAAAAAAATAATAAAAATAAAATTGTTAAAAAAATAATAATAGTAATACAAATAAAGACACTGACAACAATCTCTGCCCTGCTGACAAAGCCCTACTGACTTGCCCACTGCCATATACGGTATATTACACATGCATGTGTGTTTGAGCTTTGGTGTGCACACCCTAATGCCATAGGCTGCGCACGCCTATGGTGGCCCTAGAAGGGGGGGGCTCTGCCTCGGGCTGGAGCTTGGGCTGGCTTGGGAGAATCCTGACAGCAGTGCAGTTTGAAAGGAATCTTACTTAAAAAGCAGCGGAAGCAAGGATGACAGTGTGAGTACGCCAGCATGTTCAGAGACTCACAAGGGGAAAGATTGCCACATGTAGCAAGCCTTTATGGAGGACAGCCTTGTGCTTAAATCGTTTCTTTCCCTTGCCCTGGGAGATCTTCTGTGAAGCCAGGTGGGCTGGTAAAGAAGCAGCCAGGTGGACTGGCAGTTCCTACAGGCAGTAGAACTTGGATCCGTGTCTATAGAGGAGTTGGAGATACTCCTGGATGTTTATTACTACTCAAAGTACTATTTTGTAAGGGACTGAGCGTTCCTAGTCCTTAAGAGGCTTTTGCATTTTTCATCTTAAAGCGGGGGTTCCGCGGGTTTTCTTTTTTTTTTTGGATCTTTCTGGCGCTCTTACCTTTGGCAATCGGCAACTCGTGTGTCCCAATCGTGTAGCCGCCAGCATTGTTTTTGTCCCGCAAACGATACTTTATAAATTTCATAGATGGACGTTTCCAACTTGATTGTGGGCACTCTGAAGCCCACCAGGATGTCCTTCCAGTTTTGACTGCACAGTTGCCGAATCATGTGACCCGCGAGATATCGCGGGATTACAGTACAGCACGTCTCCTGGGATTCTTATCACTCACTCCCAGGAGACATAGCGCTTGTCGGGGAAAAGATAATACACACCCACTCCCGCGGGGAATGGATGACTGACACAACACTAAATGCGGCATTACAAAGGTAAGGAATCGGATAAAAAAAAAACGGATTGTGCTTAAACGATGTCTAGTGGTTAGATTTAGATAAACATGAAATTTAAGATGTCTGTGCCCAGAAAGGAGGACAGTTCAATACTTTGTACATACGGAGGAAGTTGTCCCTGTTTTTTGTTCTTTAATTCAAGTTGGGTATCCCACATATCCCTTCACCCAACCAAGTTGTTACCCCTAATAAAACATAAAAACAAAGCCAAAGGACTGACTTCTTTTCTCCGGTTGCAAGCGGAGAATGCATGTTGCCTAGCTGTGCAGGAATAGGGGAGCCGGTCACCTGCAGCTCCTGTGTGGGTAGTGATACTTTAAAATAAGGCTAAAAATGTTCTATAAATCATAATTATGAATTTCCTGAGAAAATGGTATAAAAAGAAAAAAAATCAAGTGATCTCTTACTTTGCCTTTTTTCCAGTAGAAGGGATCACTCATATTGGGAAATGTTTGAGGCACAAAGTCTGGGCTTAGAATCGTGCAAATTCTGAAACGATGGGCACAAAAATAATCTTTTAAAAAAAGCCACATGTGTAACCTGAGATCAGTTGGAACTTCTCTTCTCTCATTAAAGTAGATCTTGCCTCCGGTTGGGTCGGTGTAATTAAGATTTCTTACATATTTGTGCAGCTTTTCAAAGAAGACAGAAATAGACACATTACCATGTACAGTAATAAGAGTTCTGGAATTAAATAAAAAATATTAAAAAAAGGGACAGGTTACATTCAAGACAGTAGAATAGGAATGAATAAATCAGGACAATTACTTACCGTATATACTCGAGTATAAGCACATTTTTTTGTGCTGAAAATGCCCCCCTCGGCTTATACTTGAGTTACCTTTTTGCGCCTGATCTCCCGGACTTTGGGGACCCGGTACCGGCCGGCCGGTACAAGTGTGCAAAGTTTGTTGTCCGGGGGACCCAGGGCCGGTACTATGGGTGGGCGGAAGGGGCGGGTGCCCAGGGCGGAGTGTGGGAGGGGCGGGTTGTTAGCAGGCAGAAGAGTATCCCTATGCTTCATGTTGCCGCTCCAGCCTGCATCAAAAGAGAGTGGAGGAAGCGCCCTTCCTGATTGCTGAACTCCTCTTTGAGGCAGCAGTCTCCTGTTAGTGTGACTGGCTGAGTCACAGTAAGAGCTCCACTACAGGTGGGCGGAGCAGGAAGAGACGAGTACACTGCAGTCCCGATTACTGCTTCCTGCCAGGGCCAGCCCTATGATGGGACCGGGTGGTACCATGGGTACCAGGCAGCACTTTTAGGGGGGCAGCATACTGTATAGCCAACATCAGTATAGCTTCCGGCTTACTCCTGGGGACCTATTCCATATAAGGACCTACCCACCAGTTGGACCTACGCTTCCTGCCAAGGATTGCTGTTTGACAATCGTCATATAAAGCCTTGACTGACCTCTTTTGGCATATGCCACCAGTGGTCAACAAGTTCCGGTAAGCCTGCACTTTTTCCGGTGATGTGATTGTCACGTTAAAGGAGTCACGCCTTTTATATTTTTTCACCTTTTCACTTGAATGATTTGTGGATGTTGATGAACTTTGCTACATACCTCGGATCATCACACTTAGGAGTTTTTGTTGGACTTTGTTTTTATGTTTGATACCACCTTAGGTGCATCAGTTCACGTGCCAGTTGGCACTGTTGTCACCCCTCGCTACAGAGGAATCTCACATGTTTCACAATTTGTGTCTAACATTTATTAATGTTATATGTGTTTTATTTTTTACTATACACATTTTTTGGTATTTTGATATTAATTTATTAATTTTAGCGCTACACATACGTATTTTTTTGGTTGTTTTGCTTTTTTGAATAAGCCGTGTCAGCAGCTACCATTTACGCACACCTGGCAGCGCAGGGTATCCACTCTCTTTCTGTTTTTTTCTATTCGAAATCTACACTGCAGCAGCCTTCTCAGTGATATATTCACAGAGATATGGATATATTTGAGTACAGAGCATCCCGCACCGTGAATTTTGACGGTGTCTTTACCATCACAGGCAATGACACTGAACTTGGCGGGTTATTCATGCGTTTGAAAAATGTCATGACTTCAGAGATACATCTCCAGTGGGATTTGATCTTCCTGGAACAATATATCTCTGAACAAATGGTCCCACGCAGCCTCCGTTGGGAGATCCATCCCCAACAAGGAGACCCAGATTTAGAATCATGGTATAAATATTTCAATGAGGCTGGTACCAACTTTCTGGGATTTATCATTTCCAGAAAAAGGAATAGATTACTTGTGTTGGACAAAGAAATCAAGGTACTTAAGGAGAAACTTGTGACACATAAGAACTCTCTGGAATACAACTCCTTGTCCTCCAGTCTCCAGAGTCATTTGGAGAAGGAGGACAAGGATCAGAGAATCAAAAAACACAAGAAATATGCCAGAGACATGGGTGATTATAAATCAAACACTGTCTTTGGATGGCAGAAAACACTCACGACCTCTAATTCAATGGATACTGCCCCAGCTGCAAATACTGGTTCAGCAATACCCTCTACATCCACAGGTGGCACTACGAGTTTGGCATCTCAATTTGGTGCCAAATCCTTACCGCCTTTGAGTGTCCCGCCAACCCAGGCATTACCTCCAATGCCCCAAAGGCCACAATACCAGAGCCCCCGTACGCCCAATTACCCCGCTAGAGGAAGGGCTAACAATAGGGGAAAACGTGGGGGGAAAGGGCACAATAGAGGTAACTCTCATCATTCTGGATCACGTCCGTCACGAGATCAGGGAGGTTATTCCGGATGGGCGTCTCCAGCTCCATATAGAGAGCAATATGATGACCGCCATCCCCACCAATCATATTACAATTCACCTGCTGTGCCTGTTCAAACAGATTTTCCCCTCTCAGAGACCACAGAGACTATGGGCAACAACAAGCACGTGGCGGTTATGAGCAATCACCTTACGGTCATGGCTCCTGTGGCACCAATGCCCAGGGTGGGCAGGGTTTTCACGGAGATCGCCCTTGGTACTCCAAGGGTCCAAACCAAAGAGAGGATGTAGAGCAGGACGGCGCATACAGAAGAGAAAAGAGAAGGAGAACATAAGTGGCCAAGGAGTATTCAACTTGAGTTCCAAAACACTGACTGTGGCAGAACAGTCCGTGTTGGACAAAGGACTCAAGTTTGCTCCTTCAAAACCATTAAATAAATTTGGCACATTTATTGATGTGCAGAAATTTATACGCAAAATTAATATTCAGCGCTATATGGTTTCCAATACATTTGTAACAGACAACAGGGCAGCGACCTCAGGAACGGTTCACTCAGGATTATCAAACCCATCTCTTTTCAATCCTTCCGTCGCTGTGGCTCCTGCTGTCAAAATTTTTAAAGGCTGGTTCTCAAAGACTTATCTCAATTAAAAGAGAAGAGACACTCCTCGCAGCCCTTGTCTAGCCAAGGCGTTCGCTCTTTGTGTGATAACAAGGATTTGATCATTCGTCCGGCAGACAAGGGCGGGGGGATTGTTGTTCTAGACAGGTCACAATACGAGCAAGAGATGCATCGTATACTTGGGGAAACTGGTACTTATCAAGAAATCCCCAATAATCCTACTGCCACATATAAGAAACAATTACAAACCCTTGTTAACAAGGGGTTTGATCTTAAGATTCTCAACAAGAAAGAGAAACTTTTTTTGGTTCCCAAAGTACCCAGAATTCCGACAATATACTACTTGCCTAAAATACATAAACATCCTACACAACCACCAGGCCGGCCTATCGTGAGCGGCATCGATTCTGTCACCTCACGCATAGGCCGTTATATAGACTTTTACCTCCAGCCCATAGTCAAACGCACTCCTTCATACATCAAGGATACAGGCGACACCATCCGCCTTCTGGAGGGGTTGGACGTACAGGAGGGTTGCATCATGGTCACTGCAGATGTGGCCTCCCTGTACACCTGCATTCCTCATCATCTAGGCATACAAGCGGTAAAACACTTTTTAAGTAGCGAAGAATCACTCGCTTCGTTTCAAAGCGACTATTTAATCGAACTTTTGGATTTCGCTACAAAACATAGCTATTTCTGGTTCGATCAACGCTTCTTTTTACAACTTAGGGGCGTGGCAATGGGCGCCAAATTCGCACCGAGTGTAGCGAATCTTTTCATGGCCAAGTGGGAGGAGGATGTCGTCTATGCCCAGACAGTTCCATCTCTGTGCCTATGGGCTAGATATATAGACGACATCCTCCTCCTATGGAATGGTAGCCCTGAGTCATTGAAGTCATTTTTTGACTCTTTAAATAGTAACGATAGGGGTATTTCCCTAACATATGAGTTTAGTCCTACTAAGATTCATTTCTTGGATTTGGAGATAACCATAGATAAGAAGTTCCACTTCCAAACCTATTTTAAACCAACCGACCGTAATGGTTATATCCCTACGGGGAGTTGCCACCACCCATCTTGGCTCCGGTCGGTTCCCCGCAGTCAATTCCTTTAAAATCTAGGTTTCTAGAAAAGGGGTACCCCATTAGTGATGTAGATTCAGAATTACAGCGAGTCCTTTCATTAAACAGGAAGTCACTAATATCTGTTAAGTCCAAGCGTCCTACGGATGAGGGTTTCAAATTTGCTATGCTGACTACATATTCCACTCAATATAAACAAATTAAGAGTATTTTCAACAGGCATTGGAACATCCTTAGAGGGGATAGAATTTTAGGTCCACTGCTTCCTGAACAGGCTAAAGTGGTCTTTAAAGGCGTACCTTCCTTACAGAGCAAAATCGCTCCAAATATAATAAACCCTCCTGTCAAAAGCTCTTTTTTTCATAATTTAGTAGGCTTCTTCCCCTGCAGGAAATGCAAGGTATGTCAACATAATGCTCTAACCACAAGAAAAATCTTGGAGTTTTCCTCCACGGTTACCAACAAGCAGTATACTATAAAAACATTTTGTACATGTGCGACTAAGTACATTGTATACTTACTAACGTGTCCTTGCGGCATGCAATATGTCGGTCGCACCATCCGCACTTTCTCGATCAGAGTGAGCGAACATATTGCACTCATAATAGGCGGGGACACCAAACATCCAGTCCCCCGACATTACAGGGAATTCCATCATAGAAACCCCAAAGGGACACAATTTGTTGTCATCGATAAATATACTCCTCCATGGAGAGGTGGAGCCATGACTAGGGGGGTCTCCCGCCTAGAGACATTCTGGATATACGAACTTCAGACATATACCCCGTTCGGAATGAACGTCGAATGGGATATAAATTCTTTTATTAATATGTCATGAGCTATTCATATTATTTGTTCTATTTTCTGGGTCTTTGGAAATTCAATATATACGCGCAATAATCATATACGCGCTTAATGTTTTATTCTGGATTCTGTTATATTTACAATCATTTATGCTATGAGAGTCAATGTATATGGTGATCTGACTCACACTAAACATGAGGCATTTTTTTGATCACATGAGGTAGTAGGGATACATTTTGTGTTTTTTTTTATATATGAGATTCTAACACATTTGTTTTTAGCGATAATCTATATATACATTTATTTATACAAGATCGCAATTTTAACATATTAAATACATGTTCTAAATAAACTCTTTTTTTAACACTAATTGTTTCTGATCTGGAGTGGATGTCAATTTCCATCTCCAGCGCAGAATCGATATTTTTATAAGTTTTTATTTTTATTTAATTTTTATGACTGGCCCTTATAGTTGATGTGCCGCTGATGGGAGTATTAACACTACCCATTTATACTGCGCTTTGCAATAGACATTATTTTTGTGATTCTCCGTTTATTTTTGTGCCCCATTTTTTCATTTGTTTGATTGGACATGCGACTCCTCTCTACGGGCGCCGCTCTGACCAATCACGGATGACCTCTCTCATAATGAGGCTTGGCGCGCACGCATGCGCACTTTAGCTACCAGACATCCGGGTTCCTCAATGCGAGGCCTGGTCTGCAGGCGCGCTCTCACTGGACACTACACGGCAGCCTCTATCTATTCAGAGTGAGGCTTGGCTATCGCGGACGCGCGGTAGCATAGTGTAATCCACGACACACAAACAATACATGGTTACTATGCTCTGCCGTGCTTGTTAGCACATGCAAACGAGGCTTGGCTCTGGCGCACGCGCGGTCGTATCTATCGTCCGTGGCATGGTAAATTTTCACAGTTTGCCTCAACTATTATTTATTTTATACATTTCAAGTATTTTAATGGCCAGTGCATTTCATTTTGTTTCATTTTACTCAGTATGTCCATGTCACACTCCTAATGACTACATTCCAAATGTAACAGCCACGTTAAAGACACTATACCCATATTCTCTGTGAGGTTCCTGTTTCATATAGAGGCTTGGAGTGCAAACTGCAGGTTCCTGTTTCATATAGAGGCTTGGAGTGCAAACTGCAGCGCCATCTTGGATAGGTGATGTGCTGTCTGTGATTGCTGATTGTTTGGGGTGAGTCAGATCTTCATTTGATTGGATGTGATTACATGGACTACACATATATTGGAGTGGGCTGCAGTGGAGAGACACCCCAGACGATGTGCTTTTGACCACGAAACGCGTCGGGAGGACTCCACTGTCGCCCCATTTACATGCAAGAGCTCTTTTACTTCCAGCCAAATGTAAGTTTGTTAGCTGTGAATAAACACGTATTTTTTCTTTTATACGGAGTTACGCTATGTGGCCACTTCTCTTTATTTTTTCTCTATGCACCACTAACACACTGAGCCAATTGGTTTTGGGATACCAACATCAGTATAGCTTCCGGCTTACTCCTGGGGACCTATTCCATATAAGGACCTACCCACCAGTTGGACCTACGCTTCCTGCCAAGGATTGCTGTTTGACAATCGTCATATAAAGCCTTGACTGACCTCTTTTGGCATATGCCACCAGTGGTCAACAAGTTCCGGTAAGCCTGCACTTTTTCCGGTGATGGGATTGTCACGTTAAAGGAGTCACGCTTTTTCTATTTATTCACCTTTTCACTTGAATGACTTGTGGATGTTGATGAACTTTGCTACATACCTCGGATCATCACACTTAGGAGTTTTTGTTGGACTTTGTTTTTATGTTTGATACCACCTTAGGTGCATCAGTTCACGTGCCAGTTGGCACTGTTGTCACCCCTCGCTACAGAGGAATCTCACATGTTTCACAATTTGTGTCTAACATTTATTAATGTTATATGTGTTTTATTTTTTACTATACACATTTTTTGGTATTTTGATATTCATTTATTAATTTTAGCGCTACACATACGTATTTTTTTGGTTGTTTTGCTTTTTTGAATAAGCCGTGTCAGCAGCTACCATTTACGCACACCTGGCAGCGCAGGGTATCCACTCTCTTACTGTTGCCCGCCAGCCTGTTCCGCCAGCTCCGCTACCCAAATAAAATTGATGTCCTTTTTTTCCCACAAATAGAGCTTTCTTTTGGTGATATTTGATCACCTCTGCGGTTTTTATTTTTTGTGCTATAAATATATATATTTTTTAACTTTTTGCTATAATAAATATCCCCAAAATTTAGAAAAATAAACAATTTTCTTCAGTTTAGGCCAATATGTATTCTTCTACATATTTTTGGTACCAAAAAAAAAAATAAACAATTAGCGTACATTGATTAGTTTGCGCAAAAGGCATTGTGGCCGCCGGCAATTCACAGGTCCCTTTATACTCCTGGATACATGTATAGAGCCATGGCAGGTCCCTTTATACACCTATATGCATGTATAGAGCCATGACAGGCCCTCTTTATACATCTATAGAGCCATGACAGGCCCTCGTTATACTCCTTTATACACATATAGAGCCATGACAGGTCCTCCATATACTCCTATATACATTTATAGAGCCATGGCAGGTCCTCTTTATATTCCTTTACATGTAAAGAGTCTCGACAGGTCCTCTATATACATGTATAGAGCCATGACAGGCAGAGGCGTCCCTAGGGGGGCAGAGGGGGCCCTGACCCCCCAACATCATGCTGTGCCCCACCATGTGCCCCCCCAAAAAAAATATATTTTTTTGCAATTTTTGTATTTTGCTCCCCGAGAGGGAGAGCGTCCCCAGTCAGCTCTGGGGGATTCCTCCCCTCCCTCTGCTCGCCGACACTGCATAATGCGAGCGCTCACACAACCAGATATTCTAGCCTGGACCGTGTTTAAGTGTGTGCACTGCAGACTGCAGTACACTGTAATCACTGAACTACATTATCTCCATCCCTTCTCCCCCCCATCTGTCTCCCTCCCCCTCTCCTGTTCTTTCAAAACATTCACAATTTACTTTCACTTTCAGTTAGGCAGATAATATACGGTGCAAATTTCTTTCCTGCATCCACAGATTGCAGGAAAGAAACTTGCATGATTCCCCCATCAACAGACAGTGCTGACAGGGGAATATCCCTCCTGCCCAGCAATTATATTCTCCCGACAAACAGTGATTATCACCAGTGGCTATATAGCAACCACTAGTGATAATTATAAGAGAATCTGCTCATTAATGGTTTAAATCTCAGCCAGTTTCTGCTGAACCAGCTGAGATTTAAACTGTCTATGGCTGGTCTTAGCTCTTAGGCAGCCCATACATTGATTAGCACTGTGGAGTGTCGGCTTCCTGGCGTAATCGGGGATGTGGGATTTCAAACACACCGGAGCCCATCTCTATTGGTTGTAGACAGTTGAGCTCCCTGCAGGTTGCTTAGCAGCAGTGGACCCTTCTCTGACGAGCTGATCGGGATGCAATCCAGGTGATGCTCTTAGTCAAATCCTAGTCATAAATATCAATGATTTTATTGATCAAAGCCCACACTTTACAGGCATAGAGCCCACATGGCTGCTGATCATACGGTTGATTATATTTATGTGGTTTTACTCTTGATGCTAATAATTACTGTGTTTATTAGATCTGACTGGGAGCATCACCTGGATCACATGCCATCAGCATGTCAACAGAGAAGGTTATACAGCATTACTGCTGCTAGGTGACCAGCTGGGGGCTCAGCTCTCTATAACCAATAGTGCCAGCCTTCCCCTGCATTCACCCATAATGTCACCAGCACTAGGTCCTAATAGACTGCCGCCGCTGCCAAGGAGACAGATGCCAGACCAGCACTGTCAATAGCAGGGACAGGACAGCTGGGGATCCCCACTGTGGCAGAACACCAGGGCCCGGTGGCAAGACAACCTTTGCAACAACGATAGTTCTCCCACTGCTTTGGACCCTTATATTTTCTTGGTGTGCTGGTGACATATATCTCTTGTTTTCTGCCACCCTGGGGGGCCCCAGTATAGTAGGAAGGGAGCTCACTGCGAACATGTGAAAGGGCCCATAGTGGGATCGTAGTAAAGGGCCCCAGGATATATATATATATATATATATATACTGTATATATATATAATTGCATTTTATAGTTGGCCCCCCTACTTTTGTCCCTGTCCCCCCATGTGCCCCCCTAAATATGAAAGCTGGAGACGCCACTGAAGAGCATATGTCAACAACAAATAAATCTGAATACAATATTCTTTGCTTGATTTTAATATGTGTCTGTATTTACAAATTTTTAATGTTGAAATGTAATACAAATGGATATTTTTATGATATATGTGTTTATGGCACCTATTAAAGTACCTTCCCTCGCTGTTTCAAAAAATGTTCTTTCCTGGAATGTTGGTGTCTTTGATCCTGATGCTGCGTACACACGATAACTTTTCGTCATGAAAAAAAACACGTTTTTAAAAAATGTCATTTAAAACAATCGTGTGTGGGCTTCACATCATTTTTCAGGTTATGAAAAACGCCAAATATTTTTTTTCGAACATGCTGCATTTTTTAACGACGTTTTAAACAATGTCATTTTTCGGGTTGTAAAAAATGATCGTGTGTGGGCAAAAACGACATTAAAAACCTGCGCATGCTCAGAAGCAAGTTATGAGACGGGAGCGCTCGTTCTGGTAAAACTACCGTTCATAATGGAGTAAGCACATTCATCACGCTGTAACAGACAGAAAAGCGCAAATCGTCTTTTACTAACAGGAAATCAGCTAAAGCAGCCCAAGGGTGGCGCCATCCGCATGGAACTTTGTTTACTTAATGCCGAAAAATTATCGTTGTGTTAGGTTTGAGTGGTACATTTAAAATTTGTTAAATATGTGTTTGTAGCGCTACCCCCAAAGGAGCCGCTGATTGATTTGGGATTGGCGAATTAAGTTACCTCTATGTGATGTCTAGGGTGAAGGTAGTGAGTAGAGCAGTAACCGAATGTCCAATCTGTAGATAAGGTTTTATGATGCTTTATTTCCTTGGTCCAAACACTACCAACACTAGATATGTGCATTCCCGTTCGTACGAATGTTATTTTCGAACGAAAATGTTAATTTTCGTACCCGCAAAATAATGTGTACGTACGAAAAAAATTAAGCACCAAAATACGAAAACGACGGGATTACGAATGAGTCGCATAACGAACAACCGCAAATACGAACGAACGATCCGACGAAAATACGACAAAACGAAAACGGCAAAAGAACGAATATGACATCTATAACAAAAGACTTGCATTCTGTATTTTGTTTGAATCCTTTTTCTGTTTGTATGTTCATATGACATCTTATAACAAAAGATTTGTATTCTGTATTCTGAATTCCTTTTTTCTGTTCGTAATTTGGTTTCAAAATACAGAATGCTAATCTTTTGTTATAAGATGTCATTTTCGTTTTTTTAAAATGGACAGTGAGTATAGTTAGTTAGTGAAGCAGCTTCTCTCTTGTGCTGAGTACAGTAGTACAGTAAAGCAAATAAACTTTTCTGTGGATTTTTGTCTGAAGGGAGATCAGTTGGCCAGACTTTTGAACCTGGAACTCAAAAATGGTTTTCTGATGGAGTTTAAAAACGAACGAACGTTCGGTAAAACGATCGTTTTTATGTTTGTTGTTAAAAAAGTCTGACCAAGTGTATGGGCTTAACAATAGTTAATATGGATGAGCCGCGTGTTGAAAGTGCCGCGAATCCCGCGATATATTTACGAAAGTACAAAATGACGAAAATTCACAAAATTATTGTCTAACAAGTAACGAACATGAATTAAACAGAATAACGAACCATCTCGCATGTACGAAAATAAAACGGTAACCAAAATACGAAACGATCGGAATACGAAAAAATCGCGTCGTACGAAAACGAACGGGAACGAACAGGAAAACGGACGTCTTACGAAAAACGAACGGGAACGAACCTACGGAACGATACGAAACGGAACAAAAAAAAACGAAAAAAAAATTCTGTGCACATGTTTAACCAACACATCAACTTGAGGTAGACAGTATAGGTTGATGAAAATAGAGTAACCGTGCAGTATCAGGCTTTGGATGAAGAAAGCAACTCTGCCCTCTGTAGTTGAATCAATACGTCACCACTCTAGCCAGAGTGGGGTGAAGTGCCCCTGGACAGGCTTCTGCCACAAACCTGGCAGCCAGAGCGTCACTTGAGGTTTCTGGGGGGGGGAACAAGTCTCTGCCACAGACCTGGCTCTGATTAGATTAAGATGAAACGTCTGCCACATGCCCAATGCTGACAATGTGAACAGAAGAGCGAATCCTCCCAGTAAATTAGGTTAAGGTCACCGGTTGACAGCGTAGCGTACCGGTCAGTGTCCGGTCACCAGATCCCCGGTGGTTTGTTCAAGCCGATCCCCCACCGAACAGAATACAGCCTGGGATCTTCTTAGTAGAAGTGGGGACACAGTAAGGCACTGGGGCCCCTTGGCAGCATCAGTCACTCCAGGCCAGGAGGGCCCAGAGTCTGGAACTCCGCGTGGCACACGACCCCGGCCTGGTAGGCCATATCGCCGGGGCCTGTGATGTGCGCACACCCTAAAGAGGGTGCCGCACCTGGAACCTGGAACCCGCAAAGAACCCAGAACCACGGCTTCCGCCACAGAAATACTTCCCACCAGCATGCCCCGCGAGGAAACACTCCTCCTAGCAGAACAATCCAGATTTGGCGAGAGCCAAATTTGACAAATTCCAGAGTGAGAGCAACATAACTCTCTCACTCCCCATTAAATTTGACATAGCGTCCTTTCTGAAAGTAAAGGGGCGCTACACACTCCCCCCACTTGAAATGACACTGTCCCCAGTGTCCTAAGGCATTCAAGCCTGAATGCCAGCATGATACCTGCTAAACAGTAAGGAAATGACACTGTCCCCAGTGTCCTAAGGCATTCAAGCCTGAAAGCCAGCCTGATACCTGCTAAACAGTAAAGGAAAGTAGGAAAAGAGAGAAACATAATTGTAAACATTGGATTACAAATCGTAGTGCTTTTGGAACATTATAATAACAATATGACATTACACAACATACACAACCCTATCTATCTATGCTGCCCATTCTCCGCAGTATTGATAGTAGGTGGGTCCAATAACCTGCATAAAAAATATAAAAGAGAACATACACAAAAATATACATCCTGATATATTATAACATTTTTCCTATGTACAAATCTCCAAAGTTGAAATTGAAACTGCACCCTCTCCTCAGAGAGCACAATTTCCCTTCCTCCTAGGGAGCTATCTAAGTGCTGAGCATAATCTCTTTACCTTGTTGCAATAAACAAAATAGAGAAAAAAAAAACATTTATACATTTCAGTTCTGCAAGAACGTTGCAGAACACTGCCCCTAGCGGTCAGTGCGCTGGTACTACGACAGTTCAAGTTCAGTAGCAAAGAAATAGCAGCAAAAGGGAAATAAAACGATAAAACATTTATTTCGCTGATAGGGTTGAGCGAACCCGAACTGTAAAGTTCTGGTTTGGTACGGACTTTGTTTTTTTTTTGCTCCCGAACCCGAATAATTGGAAAAAGTTTGGGTTCGGGTTCGGAGTTCGGGTATGTTTTGGCGCACTGCACGGCAGCCAATCGCCATTTGTTTTACAACTGTGACTGGGAACTGATCACAGCCATGCCTACTTATGGCATGGCTGTGATTGGCCAGTGCAGCATGTGACCCAGCATGTGACCAGCCTCTATATTAGATAGAGGCAAACAGCACAGATCGTCACTCTGCTTTAGTTATGATAGGGAGAGGCTGCTGCTGCTTAGGGACAGTGTCAGAGAGTTGTATCCTGCTTCAGAAATCTCAACAAGCTCACTTTATTTCTTTGATATCTGCATGATCTTATGGTTTCTGGCTCGTTGTCACTGTGCTTTAGTTATGATAGGGAGAGGCTTCTGCTGCTGCTTAGGGACAGTGTCAGAGAGTTGTATCCTTCTTGCTTCAGAAATCTAAGCAAGCACACTTTATTCCTGTGACATCTGCTGTGCTTCATATAGTTTAGGAATTTTGTTCAGCTATAGGGACAGTCAGAAATCTATAGGTGACTCTGTATATTTCAACAGCACTGCACCTGCCACCACATGTGCACCTATGATATACTGTGTTTTTGTCCAGTACATAGTTCAGGGACAGGTTCCAGAAATGTTCCTATAGGGACAGTCAGCAATTTATAGGTGACTCTGTATATTTCAACAGCACTGCACCTGCCACCACCTGTGCACCTGTGATATACTGTGTTTGTGTCCAGTACATAGTTCAGGGACAGGTACCAGAAATGTTCCTATAGGGACAGTCAGCAATCTATAGAAGACTGTATATTTCAACAGCACTGCACCTGCCACCACCTGTGCACCTGTGATATACTGTGTTTGTGTCCAGTACATAGTTCAGGGACAGGTACCAGAAATGTTCCTATAGGGACAGTCAGCAATCTATAGAAGACTGTATATTTCAACAGCACTGCACCTGCCACCACCTGTGCACCTGTGATATACTGTGTTGTGTCCAGTACATAGTTTAGGGACAGGTTCCAGAAATTTTCCTATAGGGACAGTCAGCAATCTATAGGTGACTCTGTATATTTCAACAGCACTGCACCTGCCACCACCTGTGCACCTGTGATATACTGTGTTTGTGTCCAGTACATAGTTCAGGGACAGGTTCCAGAAATTTTCCTATAGGGACAGCAATCTATAGGTGACTCTGTTTATTTCAACTGCACCTGCCACCACCTGTGCACCTGTGATATACTGTGTGTGTGTCCAGTACGTAGTTCAGGGACAGGTTCCAGATATTTCCTATAGGGTCAGCAATCTATAGGTGACTCTGTATATTTCAACAGCACTGCACCTGTGATATACTGTGTGTGTGTCCAGTACATAGTTCAGGGACAGGTTCCAGATATTTCCTATAGGGTCAGCAATCTATAGGTGACTCTGTATATTTCAACAGCACTGCACCTGTCCCCTGTGATATACTGTCTGTGCATTACATTGTTTAGAGGTAGGTTCCTGCTTCTTGCTACAGGTAGAGAAATATATAGGTGAATTTCTGCCTAGTTCACCAGTCACCTGTCCCCTGTGATATACTGTCTGTGCAGTACATTTTTTTAGGGGTAGGTTCCTGCTTCTTGCTACAGGTAGAGAAATATATAGGTGAATTTCTGCCTATTTCACCAGCTTACACTATTTTTGTATTTAAAATTTCTCAAAATTAGGGCAAGACCCTAAATTTGAGAAATATGAGGAAAACGTCAAATAAGGGACGTGGCCACGGTCGTGGTGCTGCTGGTGGAGCTCCTGTTACAGGGAGAGGACGTGGTCGATCTGTGCCAGCTACACGCACAAGTGAAACACCTTTCTCAGGTGCGAGTAGCCGACAGAGCCTGCAGCGGTATTTGGTCGGGCCTAATCCAGCTCTACGAATGTTGAGGCCAGGAGCAGAATAGGCGGTAGTAGATTGGGTTGCTGACAGTGCCTCCAGTTCCTTCACATTGTTTTCCAACCAGTCTTGTGCTGAAAGTTCAGAGTTGGCGCCTGCAGCCGATGTCCACCATCAGTCTTTCACCTCACCCCCTTGCAAATCAGCCAATCAGTCTGAGCCCCAAAGCATGCAGCAGTCTCTTCTTCTTTTTGATGAGTCTGTTAGCATGTGTTCCCAGGGCCATCCACCTAGCCCAGCCCTAGAAGGGGAAGAGATTGAGTGCACCGATGCCCAACCACTTATATTTCAAGATGAGTACATGGGGGGACCATCACAGCACGTCTTGGATTGCTTTTGCAATTGTGCAGACCGACAAGGAGGGCAGTGGTAGGTGGAAGATGATGTGGAGGACGATGAGGTCCTCGACCCGACATGGAATCCACCTCATGCAGGTGACCAATGTAGTTCGGAGGAAGAGGCGGTGGTCGCACAGAGCCACCAGCACAGCAGAAGAGGGAGCAGGGTGCCAAAGCAGAGCGTCCGTCCCCTAGACAGTACGCCTGTTACTGCCCAATGCAGCAAGGGACCGAGCACACCAAAGCCAGGTCCAAGGAGTTCCCTAGCGTGGCAGTTCTTCACACAATGTGCTGATGACAAGACATGCGTGGTTTGCACGTTGTGCAATCAGAGCCTGAGGCGAGGCATAAACGTTCTCAACCTGAGCACAACCTGCATGACCAGGCATCTAAGTGAAAAGCACGAGCTGCAGTGGAGTAGACACCTCAAAAACCAAGAAAGGTCTCTGGCTTCCTCTTCTGCATCAGTCTCGGGCCTCTCTGCCTCTTCATCCACCTCCGTAGTGACAGTGCCACCTGCCACCCCTCAATTAGAGGACCGGCAAGCAACACTACCACCTGGGTCACCAAACATCTCCACAATGTCCCATGGAAGCATTCAGCTCTCCATCTCCCAAACACTGGAGCGTAAGAGGAAGTACCCCTCTACCCACACGCGATCCCTGGCCCTGAATGCCAGCATTTCAAAATTACTGGCCTTTGAAATGCTGTCATTTTGTCTGGTGGAGACGCAGAGTTTTAAAAGCCTGATGGCATTGGCTGTCCCACAGTACGTCGTGCCCAGCCGCCACTACTTTTCCAGGCATGCCATCCCTTCCCTGCACAACCAAGTGGGGGACAAAATCAGGTGTGCACTGCGCAACGCCATCTGTGCCAAGGTCCATCTAACTATGGATACGTGGACCAGTAAGCACGGTCAGGGACGTTATATCTCCCTAACAGCGCACTGGGTAAATGTAGTGGCGGCTGGACCTGAGGCGGATAGCAGTTTGGCGCATGTCCTTCCACCACCGAGGATAGCAGGGCGCTTCAGTTTGCCTCCTGTTCCTAACTCCTTCTACTCCGCTTCCTCATCCTCTACCGCCTCCTCATCCAGTCATTGTAACAAATTCACCACCAACTTCAGCACAGCCATGGGTAAACGCCAGCAGGCAGTTTTAAAACTTTCCTGTTTGGGGGAAAAACCACACACCGCGCAGGAGTTGTGGAGGGACATGGAACAACAGACCGATGAGTGGTTGGCGTCAGTGAGCCTCAAGCCAGGCCTGGTGTTGTGCGATAACAGGCGAAATCTCGTAGCAGCTCTGGGCCTAGCTGGTTTGACACACATCCCTTGCCTGGCGCATGTGCTGAATTTGGTGGTGCAGAGTTTCCTGAAAACTTACCCCTATATGCCACAGCTGCTGCAGAAAGTGCGGGTCGTCTGTGCGCACTTTCAGCGTTCTCACCCTGCTGCTGCTCGCCTGGCAGCGCTGCAGCGTAACTTCGGACTTCCCGCTCACCGCCTCATATGTGATGTGTCCACAAGGTGGAACTCCACCTTGCAAATGCTGGCCAGACTGTGCGAGAAGCAGCAGGCGATAGTGGAGTTCCAGCTGCAGCACGCACGCGTGAGTCGCTCTGCGGAACAGAACCACTTTACCACCAATAACTGGGCCTCCATGCGAGACCTGTGTGCCTTGTTGCGCTGTTTTGAGTACTCCACCAACATGGCCAGTGCCGATGACGCTGCTCTCAGCGTGTCTATCCCAGTTCTATGCCTCCTTGAAAAAATGCTACGGGCTATGATGGAAGAGGATGTGGCACAGGAGGAGGAGGAGGAGGAGGAGGAGGAATAATTTCCAAGGCTTTCAGGGCAGTCATTCACAAGTGGCTCCGAGGGTGGGTTCGTGCACCAACAAAGGCCAGGTACACAATTGTCCAGCAAGGGCACAGTTCTGGAGGATGACGCGGTGGAGGATGAGGAGGAGGAAGACATGGAGGAGGAGGAGGAACCATGTTCACAGCAGGATGGCATACAGACCATCTCATGGCCATTACTGGTGCGTGGCTGGGGGGATACAGAGGACACAAATGATACACTTCCCACAGAGGACAGCTGTTCGTTGCCTCTGGGCAGCCTGGCACACATGAGCAATTACATGCTGCAGTGTCTCCGCAACGACCGGCGTGTTTCGCACATTATAACAGGTGCTGATTACTGGGTGGCCACGCTGCTGGATCCCCGTTACAAGGACAATGTACTGTCCTCAATCAATCCCCTCACTGGAGCGCAAACGCAAGATGCGCGAGTACAAGCGCACGCTGGTAGATGCGCTGCTGGTGCAATTCCCACCTGGCAGCGGGGGCACAGTGGAAGCAGAAGGCAAAGGCAGAGGAGGCGGAAGAGGTCGCCAACGCAGCAGGGGCACCGCCAGCACCTCAGAAGGCAGGGTTAGCATGGCCAAAATGTGGAAAAGCTTTGTCAGCACGCCACAACAAACAGCACCACCAGCTGATATGGAACGTTTTAGCAGGAGGCAGCATTTCAGCAACATGGTGGAGCAGTATATGTGCACACGCCTACACGTACTCAATGACGGCTATGCTCCCTTAAACTTCTGGGTCTCCAAATTGGGCACATGGCCTGAGCTTGCCCTTAACGCCTTGGAGGTGCTGGCCTGCCCTGCGGCCAGAGTATTGTGTGAACGTGTATTTAGCACGACAGGGGGCGTTATCACAGACAAGCACAGCCGCCTGTCCAGAGCCAATGTGGACAAGCTCACGTTCATTAAAATGAACCAGGCATGGATCCCAGAGGACTTGTCCGTACCTTGTGCAGAATAGACACTGGGCCGGCCTTACCCAGCCATTGTTTTTTTTCTGATCTTTCTAGGGTTGCCATCTTATCCCTTTAAAAGCAAAAACATATTAATTACACAGGTTCTCTGGCTGATTAAGTTGCTGCTAATTAAACTCACTTGGTGCCTTATCGACAGTAAATTAGCCCCAGAACCTGTGTAATTACTCTGTGTTCTGGTTTAAAGGGATGAGGTAGCAACCCTAGATCTTTCTCACTCTCAAAAAATACATATATTAAAAACCAAAACCTGCTGTGTTGGCTACCTCCTCCTCCTCCACCGCCGCTTCCACCTACACCGCCACATCCACCTCAACCTCCTAATACATATGGACCTCGTCCTCCTAGGTCAAAATGATTTTTATTTTTTATTTTTATTTTTTTTATGTTATTTTGAGTTATTTCCCTATCCACATTTATTTTAGGAGTACTTGCCATGCTCTTCCCGACATTTTGCAATTTTTTTTATGCCATTTTGAGTTATTTCCCTATCCACATTTATTTTCAGAGTACTTGCCATGTTCTTCCCGACAGTTTGCTGCCATTTGCAGCCCTCCAGCCCTTTCCCTTAGTTTTTTAGAGACATTTTTGTAGTCAAAAGTCCGGGTCCCCATTGACTTCAATGGGGTTCGGGTCAAAGTCCGGGTTAGGTCCCGAACCTGAACTTTCTTTTCAAAGTCCGGGTTCGGGTCCGAACCCAGACATCCAGGTGTCCGCTCAACTCTATTCGCTGAATCTTCCTTCAATGCTGTGGAGAAGTTTGCAAGGACCCCCACTAACTGACGGAACCCAACCCCCCTGAAGTTCTTCACATAAGCCGTGATGTGGATCCGGAGAGGCCAGGGGAAAAAGGGGAAAAAACAACTTGAGTGAGGGTAAGAACCCTTGTCCAGAACTTCTTGAAAGCAAATAGGTCAAGAGGAACAGGCATATGACCTATTTTTAAAACCGCAGGTCAGGAAGAATGATAATGTCACCTTCTGCAGTGGTCGTGGTGAACGAAAATACCTGGTCTTCTCTCCCAGGGCACTTAAGCACGACCCGGTCGCTGTAAATTTGACGACCCCAGCTCCACTCTCGGTGGCAACGCTCAAACCTGGGGTTTAAATAGGACAGGCCCAAATCCGTACCCTCAAGAATGCGGGGCACTTTTAAATGTGTCCAGATGGCTTCCTGACACCATGCTTCCCGTTTTTCGTCTACTTTCTTCAAAAGGGAAGGTGGCACGTAGGGGTACTCATACCCATGGCTGGCAGCAACCTTTTGAACTACCAGGCACTGTAGCCTGGCCAATCTAGGCAAGGTACGTGGGTCTCCGCGTCCCGGCAGCACTATAGCGTCCGGTGCCCTTTTCAGAGCGCGCACGGCAATGGGGCATGGGAGCAGTGAGGGAAGGAACAGGATTTGACTCACCAACTCCCCAGGTCACTTGCGGGATGTCCACTGACGGAACTTGAGACCCACGCAATGCGCTCCGGCCGGAGAGTTTCTTCCTCCGAGTAGCGTAGGGGGCACGGAATCCTCCAAACCCCTGGGTCTCTGGAAACCTTGGCTCAAACATGTCATCATGGAGGTCACCATCGTCGGAAAGAGAATCAAAGTCCGACGAGTTCAGTTCCTCCGCTGGCAAGTAACCGCAGGGTTTGGCTGTAGGGTCCCTTGGCCAGTCCGGCAAGGTAGGCCTCGACCGTGGCTGCGGGAGGCTGGAACAGGCCCTGCTCATATAGAGGCACACCACATAGAGATTGCTGTAGAAGTGGTGGTCTCCGATGTGGTCTTGGCCTGTGTACTTGTCACACCTGTCGGGTCATCGTCTTGGTCCGGTTTGTCCACAGGGCTTACCTCCGGTGAGCAAGAAGGCGAGGCAGTCGATTACAGGGTCAAGGTGGATGAAACCAAAATAATCTCAATGTCCCGAACCTCCGCTTCCACTATTGCCACCGACGTGAATGGCTCTGGCCATGTGGCTTCCTCCCCCGTGGTGATGACTCCTGTGACATAATTCACCCTGTACTCCAGAGGAGCTTTGGCGAGTGACTTGGCGACAAATAGGTAGGCCCGGCACTTCTGGCACCGGGCGAACGGCTGGATCAGTATGGACAGTTCCTGCCAGCGAGGGCAGAATAGTCCCAAGATCTTCCGATCCTTTGCTCGACAAGAGCAGAATTTGTCCTTCGGTGGACATTCGGATACCCGTGTCCGTCACAGGCACCCCAGGCAAGGAAAACATGCTGGAGACTCCTGGTGAAGTAGCAGGGGTCTCAATCGCTAGGAAAGAGCACACGGCAGTGCAGCAGCAGACATCACGCACGTGGTCTCTCCTTCTCTCTCGCTGGTGGGCGGTGATCTGTAGAATTGGCGCAAAGACTCTGTTATACGTCTCAGGCAAGGGTGGGTGACTCCTCCCACTTGAAGAACTTGTCCAGACACGTTTCAGGCGCATGTTCTTCTGCATGTACGCTCAAGCTTAGCTGTGTGAGGATTAACTCCCTCGTTACCGGAGAGTTCAAAGTATGACACTCTTTGCTCTTAATAAATCTTTACTCGCGATTTCCGTTGCCAGAGGTAACAGCCGAATCCCGGACGAGCCCCCACATGTAGCGCTACCCCCAAAGGAGCTGCTGATTGATTTGGGATTGGCGTATTAAGTTACCTCTATGTGATGTCTAGGGGTGAAGGTAGTGTGTAGAGCAGTAACTGAATGTCCAATCTGTAGATAAGGTTTTCTGAATGCTTTATTTCCTTGATCTAAACACGACCAACACATCAACTTGAGGTAGACAGGATAGGTTGATGAAAATAGAGTAACCTTGCAGTATCAGGCTTTGGATGAAGAAAGCAACTCTGCCCTCTGTAGTTGAATCAATACGTCACCACTCTAGCCAGAGTGGGTGAAGTACCCCTGGACAGGCCTCTGCCACAGACCTGGCAGCCAGAGTGTCACTTGAGGTTTCTGGGGGGGAACAAGTCTCTGCCACAGACTTGGCTCTGATTAGATTAAGATGCCAGATGAAACCTCTGCCACAGGCCCAATGCTGACAATGTGAACAGAAGAGCGAATCCTCCCAGTAAATTAGGTTAAGGTCACCGGTTGACAGCGTAGCGTACCTGTCAGTGTCCGGTCACCAGACCCCCGGTGGTTCGTTCAAGCCTTTTTGGATCACCTGCCTCCGGGTTTCTCCTCAAGCCGATCCCCCACCGAACAGAATACAGCCTGGGATCTTTTTAGTAGAAGTGGGGACCCAGTAAGTCACTGGGGCCCCTTAGCAGCATCATTCGCTCCAGGCCAGGAGGGCCCAGAGTATAGAACTCCGCGTGGCATACGACCCCGGCCTGGTAGGCCATAACGCCGGGGCCCGTGATGTGCGCACACCCTAAAGGTGGGTGCCGCACCTGGAACCCGCGAAGAACCCAGAACCATGGCCTCCACCACAGAAATACTCCCCCCCCAGCATGCCCCGCGAGGGAAACACTCCTCCTATTGGCTGCTGGGTAGAAGCGGCTCCGCCTTGATTTCTCTAGCGCCACCTGCCGCCCAGAGATGAGACCACATTTCTGAGGTACAGACTGAATCACAGAACAATCCAGATTTGGCGACAGCCAAATTTGACAATTTCCAGAGTGAGAGCAACATAACTCTCTCACTCCCCACTAAATTTGACATAGCGTCCTTTCTGAAAGTAAAGGGGTGCTACATGTTTATTTATATTTGAAATGTATGTAGAGAAATGAAACATGTTGGTGATTGCAGTTTTCCTGATTGCCCAGAAAATGAGAGAGAGGGTGAAGATAGTCGTCCATCTCACTCCCTGAATTTCCCTTTCACATATTTATTATATAATATAGAATAGAGTCATAGTAATATAAACACTTATTGTACAACTTACTCTGTGCTGTAATTCTTTTGGTTCAAATTTATCTTTCTTCATGTCCATTCCATGTAGAGCGTTGGCCAGAACATACACAGCCTTGTATGCATAGGCGGTCATATCTCTATAACCATCAAAAAATGGTGAAACATCATTTACATCTGTACAAAGTTCTACAGAAAATGTATAGAGAAATTGTAAAATGTCATTTTTGATTTTGCTTGGGGAAAGGCAGCGAAAGAAGAAAAACCCAAGATCTTGCATTATGGGGTCATTTAAGCAGCTGGAGAAGTTGACACCATTTTTATAATTACTGGTGTTTATTTCTTTTTGTTGTGGCCAAATAAAAATGAAGCTGTAGTTGAATAATGCGTGCTCATCGAAATTCATACAAGATATCTTATTCCATGTAGGTGGCAAAATAAATGTGAATGATTCTGTAATAGAGAGTATATCACGAAGAATATTAACTAGGAACATTGTGAAAGTTCCACACACTATGATTATTTTAGCTGATGATTCATTAATGATTCTCGTTGTCTGAATCATTTCTGCTTCTTTAGCAATGAGTGTAATGACAAACTCTGTGCAGATCCTGTGTTCTCTCATCATCTTACTCAGTTCTTTTGCCTCCTCATCACCACTGCCGTCCTCTGTTGTTATTATTCCAACCCAATTCCACCCAAAATGCTGCAAAAATGTTATAATAGCTACAAAACGGACCCGATCGTCTGGTGTCATACGGAAGAAGGTTGGATACATTTTTCCATCACTCAGGTGAGGGTCAGTGGACCGATAACTGATCTGGATAATATGTTGGGAAATACATAAGTGGGATGTTATTATTGAATACATTAATTGTAGAATGGAATATATAAATGGCACACAAACAGGGGCATATTTAGATTTGGGCCTGCCATTACCTTACTGTTCCATACGCTCATTTCAGGGGTTCTCCTTGAAGAGTTGTCCACAGAAATGTCTGCACCAAACACAAAGTCTCTTTCAAGGTTTTTATTGAACAAAGTTCTCCAATAGAGGGATAGAGGGATGGGGAGAGACTCAAGTATCTTTGCTTTGCGGATCACCGGTACAACTTAGATCCAGAGGATTAATTCAGTTCCACACTGGATGTCAGCAACCACCAGATAGGCCTACTCTCACTGGCCTAGCAGCTGGAGCAAAGCTCGTCAAAGTCTCTGCCACAGACTTGATATGTGTTGTCAGGCTGTCCCATGATCTTCTGCCACAAGATCGTGTAACCTGCACTCGCACACTTTGTACAGTTCCAATAAAGTACACAACTCATGGTGCCAAGAATCTTTCAGCCAGGCCGGCAGCACGGTGAGACCCAGAAACTCCTGGGTCTTTACTGTCATAAAGAGTGTTTGGTGACCCGGGTCCTGCCCCAGGGGACATGTATCAATGCAACAAAAAGTTTTAAAAACAACAGTTTTTTTGGGAGCAGTGAATTTAATAATGCTTAAAGTGAAACAATTAAAGTGAAATATTCCTTTAAATTTCGTACCTAGGGGGTGTATAGTATGCCTGGGAAGTAGCTCTTGTTTCCCGTGCTTAGAACTGTCCCTGCACAAAGTGTCATTTCTGAAGGAAAAAAGAGGGGGGCGGGGTCACGTGACGGGCGGCCCCTCCCTCACCTACATAAGAGCTGTCACTGGCTGAAGCTACATCATTCGCCGGGCTGTCTCCGGTGGAGACAGGCGGCGATGCGTGCGCTGGATCCCGGACCTGGATGAAGAGATATTCTCATCGCTGGACCCCGGTGGAGAGGAGATCACCCATCACAGGATACCGACAACCTTGGAGCAGAGACCGAGAGTGGATTACCACCGCTGTTTTTTTTTTTTTTTTTTAATAAAGGACTTTTCTCCACGGTGTGTGTGTGTGTGTTTTTTTTACAATTCTTTACACTTCCTTAGTGAAATGGTAGAGGTACAATGTACCCCATTACTAATTCACATGGGGGGGCGGGATCTGGGGGTCCCCTTTGTTAAAGGGGTCTTCCAGATTCCGATAAGCCCCCCGCCTGCAGACCCCCACAACCACCGGGCAAGGGTTGTGGGGATGAGGCCCTTGTCCCTATCAACATGGGGACATGGTGCTTTGAGGGGTCACAGACCTCCAAAGCATCCTCCCAATGTTGAGGGCATGTGGCCTGGTATGGTTCAGGAGGGGGGCGCTCTCTTGTCACCCCCTCTTTTCCTGCGGCCTGCCAGGTTACGTGCTCGGATAAGGGGTCTGGTGTGGATTTTTTGGGGAACTCCACGCCATTTTTTTAAAAGTTGGGGTGGAGTTCCCCTTAAAATCCACACCAGACCTGAAGGGTCTGGAATGGATATTTGGGGGGAACCCCACGTCATTTTTTTTTTATTTGATGGCGGAGTTCCCCTTAATTGATACATGTCCCCTGGGGCAGGATGCCAAACACTTTTTAGGACAATAACTTGCATAATAGCCTTTAAAATTAGCATTTTTGATTTCTCCTATAGATTTTTACAGGGTGTTCTGCGGCTTTTTGAATTTGCCGCGAACACCTCAAATTGTTCGCTGTTCGCCAAACAGGCAATGTTCAAGTCAAACTTGAGTTTGACTCAAACTCGAAGCTCATCCCTACCTGTGACATAGCCTGTAGTGTGGTGGAAGACCAACTTACAAATTTAGCAATTATGAACATACCATTAAAGAAAAACAAAAAAGACAGGAAAAAAAATAACTAGCAGGTACCAAGCCACTATAAAGAGGGGAACGAGAAGTGAACGTATTGCTACAGTATATGTGGCTCTTAGTCCCATATTTACAGTAAGGGCACCCAGTGGCAGCTGGTGCTCAAAACTTTTTTGGGGGGCGCAAACAAACTGAAAAATTCAGAAAATTCTGTGGGCTGCGGGCTGCGGGCTGCGAGCGGTGTCCTCCATGCTCCTCCATGCTCTCGATGTCTATGAATAGATTCATGCAATGCATTAATCTATCTATTGGTGATATAGGGGGTGGCTGGAGAGAGGAGGCATCTCCTGTGTGCCCTTATTGACTCACCACCACTCACCTAGGATCAGCGCATACCGAGAAACGTTTTCTGTGTAATTGAGAAAAATAAGGAAAAAAAAATTAAATAAAAGTGACACCCTAGGTTTCTAGGAAGTAAGTACGAAGAAGCGGTAAAGGTAGGAAGTAGTAAAGGAGGATGGCGGGGGGGGGGGCCTCAGCAGAGTCAACAGAGCAAGGTGTCAGGGTCCCATTGGTCCAGGGTGTGTAGAACCTGGTCAGATGTATCATAAGTATTGCCTACGCGTTTCGTGGGTTGCCCTGCTTCGTCAGGGCCTTAAAAATCACACTATTTGGGGTATCACTCTGGAGGTGGGAGAAATTCATAACTGAGTTCAATCCCAGGCTCTGAGCAGCAAAGACCTTAGATGTAGCTCGACTGTGGCTTCAGAAATCTGTAATGATGAGTGGGTTGATGGATGTGTAGTACACGCTTTTGTGGTTTAACAATCTCATGCCTGTTTTTGAACTTTGTATGGCTGGTCCATGCAAGGTTTTCAAGCTGCTCTCGTGATTTTGTTTCCATTGTATTTTTTTCTATTGTTAAAAGAGTTCAGGCAGCATTCCGTCTGTATCTCCCTCACATTTGTATCTAAATGTTTGTCTCATGTTTATTTCTTCTGATTGTTTGCATGTAGTAATATTAATATGTTAGAACTTACTTTGGGGACCCTCCTATGCGTCTCGGCTGATGTATTTTTGTAGGAACGTGAAAGTAATAATTAAAACCGTTCATTGTTGTTTCGTTGTTGTTGGTTTTGAGGAATGTCATTGACAATTTACCAATGTACAGGAATGGAAAATGAGGTGTAGCGCTAAAATAATACAAAAAATTTCCACTGAATCACTCCAATATATTGCAATTGAGGCATAGATCCAAGAAAAAGAAGAAGATCAAGTGTAAAGGGAATAGGAGAGCCGCCACCAGCACCCAAACACACTGACCCTTACCGTCAGTACAAGGGTAATGCACATATAAGATATCCCAAATCAAGGAACCTGGAAACTCTCATTTCACCAAATGATCCCTCTCCCAGAAAGATCTTCCACCAGTACTCACTCCACGGACCAATCAAATTTGAATAGGGTTGGATATCAGCAAGGGGTTAACCAGAGCAACTCCAATAGCAAACTAAATGATATTCCGTGTAAAAAATTAGAGAGAAACTCATTGCGCAAACATCTTATCAGATTAAAAAGATTTATTGTCGAGATAAGGATGCACTCACATATTAAAAGAAGATTGCAAGCATGTAACAAGAAAGCGAACAGTGCTTCCTACCCATCAGATGGCGCTCGTCTGTCCCTCCAACAGCAATACATCAGCCTTCCTCCTCTAGCCCGACGTTTCTCATCGGGGCGTGATGACACACATTAGTGGACAAACGTCGGGCTAGAGGAGGAAGGCTGACGTATTGCTGTTGGAGGGATGGACAGGTTCCACGACTGTCTTTCTTTGATGGAATTTGAATCAGCAACTAGCAGTCTGGTGAAGGAGGCTCCCATCCCAGATGCTGAGAACCTTTTTGCCAATGGTTCCAGGTATTACACTCCAGATGGTAAGCCACGCACAGGTTATGCAATGACTACAGTCATTCACCATAAGAGGTTTGTTTGGAGGTCAACCAAAAACAGGGTTGTACTTCCCTCAGAAGCTGTCAACATTCTCAGCTGATGGGGTAGGTGCAGTCACTGTAACATGAACTTCAAAAGGTCCACCACAGGGTACATGAGTCCCTCCTGGACCCTGACACAATAACCGGTTTACATTCTTTCCAACCAGCTATGAGTAAACACTAAGTTAGTGTGAAATGCGTCAGCTGTCCTAGGTTTCGTTGCTGTGACTTGTAGTGCCTGTTTCCAGTTTTTTACAATAAAGTTATGTTGCATTGGAGTGCGGCTTTCCTATTCATCTTTTGTTCTTAATTGTCATGTGCATTCCCAGCACCCTTGGTTCCTGAGAGGAATATTACAACCAAGCAGGACCTGCCTGGAGCGGCAATTTATGTCTCTCAGGTGACTGGGTCATTGTAAAAAAGCTTGATGGATGAGACAACTGGATCCACGCCAGCCACTGCAAGAAACTGCTCAACTATACCAAAGGATGAGGAGTATATTTGTTTATTTATATTTTTAGCTTTGTGTATTCTCCAACTAGCTAAGAAAGCGAACAGGACCAATTGCTGGGTCTACTCTGAATATCCATCAAGCTTTAGTACCCCAGCGAGTTTAGATCCCTGCAAGGCAAAACCAGAGCTATAGCTAGTGAAGGTTGGTATATTTTTAAGGGTCTAGTTAAGATGTCTCCACTCTCGGCCGCGAGCAGAGATGACGTCACCACCGGCTCATCTCCTTACGCGTTACGATCCTATGAGTAAGAGGCGTGTGCAGCCACGTAACGCAAAAGGAGGAGAGCCGGTGGTGACACCATCTCTGCTCGCGGCCGAGAGCGGAGACATCTTAACTACACACTACATGCTATTTGTTTACAAGCCTGCTGTAAGTGCATTTTCTTTTATTTATTACATTTATTTAATCAGTTTCACGCTATGGAGCTTCGATTTGTTTATTGAGAGCCATCTACCCTGAGAGCTGGTTGCTGGGACCTGGGGATCACTAACCAGTGGGATTGGAGTCTACTATCACAAACAAAATCTGCTGTGCTATTAAGCCAGCAGTATTGGAGATCTATAGGCTTTTTTTAAGCCTTTCTGAGGTGAGAGGCTTGGGGAAACGAAGCACTTGTTCTGCACGTTATGCACCGTGGAACCTTGTGTGGAGTCAAGCACTTTATTGGAGCACTTATGCACTTGGAAAAATACTGTTGATTGAAGCACCTTACTGTGATCTATTTTGGACACGTGATTATTATCATATTCTAAGCACATATCTTGAAGTGTGGAGTGTGCATCTTCCTTTAATTTTTTTTTATATTTTTATATTTATATGTATATTTATTTGCACGTGTTGTCACCTACAATTTTTTGCACCTGAATCATTATTGGCTCTTGTTTGCCACTTTATGCTTTATATATTTATATTAATTTTGTAATTGTTATTTATTTTTACACATACTTGGATTATCGTTATTCGTAATAGCCAGGTGGTGGTACTCTTACATACCACCAATTGGTTCATAATTATTAAAACATCACTCAGTGCACCCCCCTCATCATCCCGTTGATTGGTGGTGGGTTTGGATTGATTAGGAGTGATACACCCCATTTTTTTGGCCTACTTGGCTCATCTCATTTGGACTTGGATTAGGATTGAAGCAGTATTTTAGATTATATTTATTTATTATCTTTTTTGCTCATTAGCAAGTGCCATTACCCCTCTTATCTATCAATTTATATCAGTGTGTGAGCACTATATTGTCGTGGCTGCTGCTTAGTGTAATTTTATTTAGCTTTTATTAGTCATTAATACCTATTGCTCTAGTTAGTGTGTTTTTTTGCGCATTAGTTCCCCCCATTATTCAAAGGCTCAAGTTACCTTTGCTGCTCAAGAAATGCAGTTGAAGTTAGAAAAGGCCTCGCTAGAAGCCAAGAAAGCACAAGAAAGGGCCTCACTAGAAGCCAGGAAAGCCTCTATAAAGCTTGAACAAACATGTCTAAATGTCACGCTGGAGAAGCTCACTACAAGAAGTGAAGCTGCAACTGCCATAGCTGAAGCTGAAGCCCTGGAAGCAGCCGTAGGCCTCAGTGTTGAACGCAACAATGTGCTTGGCTCCAAACAAGGAGAGCCGAATCCCTCGCAACGCACTTCAGAGTACTTGCACCAACACTTCAAATTATCCTATGATACTTCTCCTCTACAGGGAATATATGGTGTCCTAGGAGAAACAAACCAAACACTGTAGGTAACAGAGCATTAGAGCAACCAAACTCCTCAGAGCTGAAAGCAGCAGAACTCTTGCCAGCACATTACAGATCAAGCCTATGTCTATGCACGCCATGACCCTCAACCTCCAAACCAGCGTCAGAATAACCCTTCTACTACACAATGGTACGAGACAAGGGGGCCTAAAGCAGAAACTTCTGAAAGGTATGGTCGCACACCACACTCCCACTATAATAGTGAATCGCCAACATGCTCTAACACCAACCAAGTTATAACAGACATTGCCAAGTTTTTCGCCAGACGTGATCCAATCACAAAAGCACTTGTAAAGTTTAATGATCAGCCAGAAAATTACAAAGCCTGGCAGTCGTCCTTTCAAAATACCATAAAGGGTCTATACCTGGCTCACGCAGAGGAAATAGACCTCCTAGTCCAATGGCTTGGGAAAGACTCTGCCGAACATGCCAGTAGAATCAGGAACATTAACATAAAACAACCAGAGACTGATCTTACACAGATTTGGAGCAGATTAGTAGAGTGCTATGGCTCAACAGAGACTATAGAGCATGCACTGTTTAAAAGGATTAAGGACTTTCCCAGAATACCAAGCAAGGGTTATCACAAACTACGAGAATTAGCCGACTTGCTAGAGGAACTACTTCTTGCTAAAGAAGAGGGAGACCAGCCGGGTCTTGCCTCCCTGGATGCAGTCAGAGGGATTAAATTCTGTAGTCATAATTCTGAAGCTTCCTTATGACCTACAACAAAGGTGGGTCACATATGGTTCTAAACATAAGAAAATATTCCAGGTACCATTTCCACCATTCAACGTTTTTGTAGACTTTGTTTCAGAGCAAGCAAAGTTCTTGAATGCAGACATTCCCAAGCAAAGATGGACATGTCAGGAAGATCGAAGTTAAGACTTCCAAACAGGGTGAAGTAAAGTCATTTCTCAGAACCATATCGGACTTGATTTTACTAGTGTCCAATGACACTGTTAGTGGCGTTGGTTAACGCCAGACGGGGAGTGTTATGTCTCCAGGATACCTTTCTCTCTCCTGAGGTTCAGAAAAGAGAATTCACCTTGTCATTTAATTTGTATATTGTGTTGTTGCATTATTAAGCTAAAAATGATGTTTGTTCCAGGTTAGCTGTTACGCTTGCGCCACCTACTGGCCAAACATTAATATAGTTTATAACAAAGCCATCCAGCCACTTAAGGATGCAATGTAAAAAGCATCACATCCTCTTGAGTCAGGAAGTGAAACAGCCAAAGGGATCAGCATGTTCAATCTCATGGCAGCAGCCTAGATGCTATCTCTCCCTATCCATGGCATCAGAGGTAAGCAATCTTCCCTTTCCTCCTCCACAGACTATTAGGAAAAGGAATTAGACATTTCAGTTATTATTTTATGTGATATTTACTATTGTATTGTAATGTTATATTATTCTTGTTGTTTTCAGTTTTACCACATATCACATGTGTCATTCACACATATATTAAAATCTGTAACATGACAATATAAAGACACAGACAAGAAATGTCAGTCTATTATTTTGTGCGCAAAAAAGGGTCATCTGCCTGTATAGTCAGTCACCCATAGACTCCGGGAGTATGGGGGGCGAGGCCAGGACAGATACTCATCAATTATCAATTGCTCATTTTTTTGTCACATTGCTGGTGGTCTTGTTTTTTTCTGGTATGTAGTGTGGATAGTGTTCCTTTTTTGTTTGTCATGTTTTCTTCCTATCTTCTTATACTTGCAGGTTCTTTGTACATCTAGAGTATAAAGGTATATAGTAAAGGCCCAAGGCTATCATGGCTTAGAATATCAAAGAGCACCAGCCCTATATAGTCAAAGAAGTACAAATGGGGAAACTGGGAGTTACGTGGTGGATCCTTGATGATATAGCATACACATATATGCGTACCTCTAGCTGTATTATCCAGTGTGTTGAGGCTAAGGGGGAGAACAAAGATAAACCATCTTGCTGGTATCAGACATATAGAGAGACCCCACTAGAATCCAAAATCTGCAAGTGTGTCCACTCACATCTTAGGGAAAAGGAAGCAAAGAAAATATACTTAGTGCAGGGGCAGTAGAAGTGATGGTAGAGCGTCTACCAGCTGTCAGCTACATCAAATTGTATCAAAGACATTTTATATGGGAGTAAACCAAAAATAGGCTGACCTGGATATAGTAAAATGCCCAAAATCTGACTGATAGCTCTACAATCCTTTCACAGTGTGAGTCACATCAGATGGATCCATAGGTAAGGGCTCCTTGTGTGCAATAAAAAAAAAAACCATACATATACATACATCACTAATCCAGCCAAATAAGAGCAACTAGCCATGGGCTCACAAAAGGGAAAATGAGTGCTTACCACAAACAAGGCCTTCCTTCAGAACAAATCTATGTACACTTGTTTTCCTACACCTTCTGATTGCAGAGCTTATAATATGAACACTAGATGCAAAATGCCAGAAGACAACTCTAAAACCTACCAAGGGGACATGGTTGGATCGAGCCATCTGGGGTGATCTCTTATTCAAGCATTGAACGTGGTTAGTATTATGGTGGGACCCAGTGGGATGTGTACAGCCAGGTCCATAAATATTGGGACATCAACACAATTCTAATCTTTTAGGCTCAAAATGGATTTGAAATGAAACAAACAAGATGTGCTTTAACTGCAGACTTTCAGATTTCATTTGAGGGTATTTACATCCAAATCAGGTGAACGGTGTAGGAATTACAACAGTTTGTATATGTGCCCCCCACTTTTTAAGGGACCAAAAGTAATGGGATAATTGGCTGCTCAGCTGTTCAATGGCCAGGTGTGTGTTATTCCCTCATTATCCCATTTACAAGGAGCAGATAAAAGGTCCAGAGTTCATTTCAAGTGTACTATTTGCATTTGGAATATGTTGCTGTCAACTCTCAATATATGATCCAAAAAGCTGTCACTATCAGTGAAGCAAGCCATCATTAGGCTAAAAAAAACAAAACAAACCCATCAGAGAGATGGCAAAAACATTAGGTGTGGCCAAATCAACTGTTTGGAACATCCTTAAAAAGAAAGAAAGCACCAGTGAGCTCAGAAACACCAAAAGACCCGGAAGACCACGGAAAACAACTGTGGTGGATGACCGAAGAATTCTTTCCCTGGTGAAGGAAACACCCTTGGCCACAGTTGGCCAGATGAAGAACACTCTCCAGGAGGTAGGTGTATGTGTGTCAACGTCAACAATCAAGAGAAGACTTCACCAGAGTGAATACAGAGGGTTCACCACAAGATGGAAACCATTGGTAAGCCTCAAAAACAGGAAGGCCAGATTAGAGTTTGCCAAACAACATCTAAAAAAGCCTTCACAGCTCTGGAACAACATCCTATGGACAGATGAGACCAAGATCAACTTGTACCAGAGTGATGGGAAGAGAAGAGTATGGAGAAGGAAAGGAACTGCTCATGATCCAAAGCATACCACCTCATCGGTGAAGCATGGTGGTGGTAGTGTCATGGCGGGGGCATGTATGGCTGCCAATGGAACTGGTTCTCTTGTTTTTATGGATGATGTGACTGCTGACAAAAGCAGCAGGATGAATTCTGAAGTGTTTTGGGCAATATTATTATCGGCTCATATTCAGCCAAATGCTTCATTGGACGGCACTTCACAGTGCAGATGGACAATGACCCAAAGCATACTGCGAAAGCAACCAAACAGTTTTTTTATGGGAAAGAAGTGGAATGTTATGCAATGGCCAAGTCATTCATCTGACCTGAATCCGATTGAGCATGCATTTCACTTGCTGAAGACAAAACTGAAGGGAAAATGTCCCAAGAACAAGCAGGAACTGAAGACAGTTGCAGTAGAGGCCTGGCAGAGCATCACCAGGGATGAAACCGAGGGTCTGGTGATGTCATGGCGTTCCAGACTTCAGGCTGTAATTGACTGCAAAGGATTTGCAACCAAGTATTAAAAAGTGAAAGTTTGATTTATGATTGTTAATCTGTCCCATTACTTTTGGTACCTTAAAAAGTGGGAGGAACATATACAAACTGTTGTAATTCCTACACCGTTCACCTGATTTGGATGTAAATACCCTCAAATTAAATCCGAAAGTCTGCAGTACGTTAAAGCACATCTTATTAATTTAATTTCAAATCCCTTGTGGTGGTGTATAGAGCCAAAAAGATTAGAATTGTGTCGATGTCCCAATATTTATGGACCTGACTGTATATAATGATCATTAGATATTTCCCTTATGTTCTGAGTGCCCTAAATGTATTAAAAAAATTCTGTTCATTTTGATCTGCGCCCCTTAAAGATTAATAAAGCTATAAAATTTTTTTTTTTTTTAACAAGAGAAAAAATCTATGAAAATTCTACCTAGTCTGTACTAAGTCATCTATTGAACACACCATATTACATACTTAATATATTGAAGTGATCACTTACCTGTGTATACTGATACAGACTAAGTAACTGAGCCAGCGCATGACTTGATTGGAAAGTAGTGTCACCAATGAAACCGGCCACTTCTCCATGTCCCTTACAGTAATAGTTGGGAGCTTCCGTTTCCCCAGACAATATATTTACGACATATCCCAAAGTTTTCCGTGGATCATTACAAGTACTAAAAATATGATAGCCCAGAGTAATATTGGGCAGAAGATTGGAGTCCCTGTTAATCTCATTGACAGCAAACATCATCATCAAGATGCATCTGTACTCTTCAAGGTCAGCTCTGCAGGAAATTGAGAGGTTTTCAAACTACATAAAATGGTTACTTCTGAGATTACAGTTTGGGCGCAGCCCATTGGTCCTCTCAGAACTTATACAAATTTGTTTTACAGAGAACAATAATGATTGAGATTTAAGGGGATTTCAAGACAACATGTAATACAAACATAAAAATGTTATATGAATAGTATTCATTAACCACCTTACTACCGGCTGCCGTCAATTGAAGGCTGCACAATAGCTCTGTTGTTCTGAGAGGACCACCAAAAGAAAGCTCTATTTGTGGGGAAAAAAGACGTCAATTTTGTTTGGGAGCCACGTCGCACAACCGCGCAATTGTCAGTTAAAGCGACGCAGTGCCGGAAGCTGAAATTTTGTCAGGAAGGGGGTATATGTGCCCAGTAAGCAAGTGGTTAAACATGCCAACTTTGCTTAATTTAGACAGCTCTTTACAGTATTATCTGGGACATTTAACCTCAGAGAAAAAGAATATATGTTTGGAACATTGACAATGGAAATAGCATACAGGTTTGCATTTCAACTTAAAAATCTGAACAAGTGTGAACAGGCAACAATTTCCAAGAGCTTGAGCAGGTATTTAGCATTGGAAAAAATGTGTCCATTAGGGGCACAGGGTAACTGAGAACCCCACTGTGATCTGTGCTAGTCAGACTCGCTGTACAGCCACACTGGAATGTTGTATATATGTATATATTGTGTGTTGTCTCAGGCTGTTGTGGACTCTTTGCTGGGATCATTTGGGGTGTGGTTGTATTTCATTGTTAGAGGTTATCGTTCTTAGGCTCTGAAGGCTAAATACTATACATCAAAACATCAGGTGGAGGGTGTGGGGACCGTGCCGACACAGCCTTAATATCTGTAGTGTATCAGGATCTGTTTTGTCATCCCAACTACCACAGTATGTGCAGGATTTTTTCTTTACGCTCCCCTGCTGATCTCATCATAGACAGTGTCCATTGAGTACCCCAACCTGCATTCTTGCCTTGAGACATTCCACATGATGTCTCACTACAGGTTCACTTTTACCACGTAAAAGAAAAAATAATAAACTCTGTCCACAAACATGACCACCTTCCTGAGCAATTTTCAGATTTACTAATTCTTCCATATCTCTCACAGCACACCTTGCAACGATGTTGCAACCTTGAGACCATAAAGAAAGCACTCAGGAATCACAAGATTGTACACACATGAAAGTATCCAGCCACACTGGTTATTACCTACAACAGGACAACTACTCCCATCACAAATCTTGAGGAAGGGTTTATTCTTCTTAGTCAATGGAATATCCTCCCAGTGTCGCTGTCAGGCTCCCTTGTGCATGCACCTCCATCCATGATATCGCCTGAGTGGCAACTGGTATCTCACAAGTGGTCTTCCAAGAATCATAATCGAGGCGGTCACTGATGGCTCTTACCATACATTTTTTCCTGGCTTAGAGTAGATGTATTACCTTTCTCTATCCTTCCAGGTCTTTGCAACAGTATTAACTGTACTTGGCTCCTTTTAGAGCTTTGTTTACTGTTCATTCTTTGAACTTTTGTTAGCTCCTTGTCTAGTAGAGCGACGGGTCTGGGCAGGTGGTGGTGGTAACAGTAGAGAAGGGAAGGGTCACTTTGTGAATGAATTGTTATGATCTGTGGCTTGTCAGATGATTATCACAGCTATTTATTTATTCAATAAAGTCAGAAGAAGCACTCTGATATACGTTTTGCAGATGATTTAAGTGCCACAATATCCTCTGTGCCTTCCAGACTTTCAAAATGCCTCTGTGATGGAATGTCTATCACCCGCTGTTCGGCTATTTCAGTACTGTTTTTTCCCCAACTTCATTGACATGATGTTTCCCGTAAACATTTTGCTTTTTGCAAGAACTGTTTTGCTCTTTCAAGTTACTGATCAACCCAGTTTTACTTTTTCTTTTTTTCTGTTGGCTTTCTGGAAGCCTTACCAATCATCTTCTCTCTGGTTACACGACTGTCCCACAAGGGGTTCGTAAACCTCCTATCACACTTTTCTATCACTAGATGGCAACAAAGCACTACCTACCAAGTAAATTAACCTTAAACTAATGTCTTACAATGTGAGAGGCCTGAACAGTCCCTACAAGCGTAGAGCATTATGGAAAACTATGCTGGACCTGAGATGCAATGTTTTATGTGCGCAGGAGATGCATTTTTCCAGCATCAAACCCCCAAAATGTTCCCATTTTAAATTCCTGCACATCTTCACAGCTAATGACAAAAAAAATGGAGTCTTGATTGCTGTTCGGGACACTCTATCTTTTTCTCTTTACAGGACCATATTTACATTGACCCGCAATTACGCTTCATCATCTTGGTAGTGAAGCTGGATCGGACCACCTCCATGCTGGAACTTATATGCTCCAAATGTTAAACCATTGAAATTTATACATAAAATTATCCAACTAGCTAAGAAAATGCAAAAGGGTAATCTGATCATTTGTGGGGATTTCAATACGGTCTTGAATGGGGAGCTTGACTCCTCCTCAGTGGACCAGAGGCAGAGGCCAACTCTAGGCCCCTTGTGCCATGAGGAAAGACTCTTTGATCCTTGGCGCTGCCTAAGGACCACCGAGAGGGGCTACACGTTTTACTCCTCGGTGTACAGTAGTTATTCCAGAATTGATTTTTTTTGGACAGATTTGTATACCCTACAGACAATAATAAAGGCTGGTATCCACAACATCACATGGTCAGACCACCCACCGATGTTGTGCATAACATCTCACAAACTGTTGTGGTGCAACAACACCTTCCTATTATCACACCCCAAAATTAGGGATGAGGTAGCAGGGAAACTTAAAGAATATTTCCAATTCAATGACAATGGAGAGTGCTCCCCTCTGACAACATGGTGTGCGCATACAGCGTTCGCTAGAGGTACCCTCATCCAAATAGCAGCTAGGGAAAGAAAAAAGTAAATACAACGTATATCGAATCTTCATAAATCCATTGCAGATTTAGAAGCTCAACACAAAAACCCCCACTACGGCCTCCACCCAAATACTGGACCGTCTGATTTCCTGCCGAGAAGAATTGCGGCAGGAACTTAGAGCGGACTAGAATACTTACTTTAAAAGGATAAAACTGTCCTACTCACAAAACAACAGAGCAGGCAAACTATTAGCCTTTCAACTCACGCACATTAGACACAACCGAACCAACACCACCATCCTCAACCCTAAAGATATAGCTAATGCCTTCAGGGATTACTACGAGTCCCTTTACAACCTGAACAAAGATCCACTCACTCACCAACTGACAGAAACAGAGATCAATCAATTCTTAGAAGGGATCAGACTTCCATCAATAGATTCCACGACACTCCACAAACTGAATGCCCCATTCACCATTGTAGAGGTTGAGACCGTCATAAAATCCCTCCCCATGCACAAGTCCCCTAAGGCAGACGGATTCTCCGCCAAATACTACAAGGCATTCTCATCTATTCTCTCCCCCAAACTAGTAGAAATCTTTAATGCTGCAGCTTCCAAAGGCTTCTTCCCAAAAGAAATGCTACAAGCAGTGATAGATACACTCCCAAAACCAGGTAAAGACCCTTCTCACCCCCAAAACTTCAGGCCCATCTCCCTATTAAATTCTGATTTAAAGATATTCACCAAAATATTAGCTAATGATTAATGGAAATCACCCCATCCCTCATAGGACTAGACCAAGTGGGCTATGTAAATGGCAGACAGGCACCAGACGGTACCAGGAGAATGCTGAAACTCCTGAAATTTGCAGAGGTTTCCCAGAAACCCAGAACGTTCCTGGCCCTGGATGCAGAAAAGGCCTTTGATAGGGTCCACTGGGGATACCTATAGGACACTCTACAAAAGTCTGGACTATCTGGCTTGATCCACTCTGCAATTATGTTCCTTTACTCAAACCCCACTGCCCAAGTATACACCTCCAGTTTACTTTCTGACCCCTTTCCACTGTCAAACGGTACACGTCAGGGATGCCCTCTTTCCCCAATTAATTTCTCACTCATTATCGAACCATTAGCGGAAAACATCAGATCCACAGGCACTATTCAAGGCATAAAATAGGACATTTTGCAGATGATTTTATCTTGACTGAAACCTCCATCCCGGCTTAAAAAAATCCCTATTAGAAAAATTCGGACAAATATCTTATTATAAAGTCAATACTAGTAAATGTTTTGCCCTGGCACTTAACATACCCATAGATAGAAAATCCAGATTCAAGACTATATTCCCTTGTAATTGGGACTCTCCTTCAATCTCATACCTTGGGGTGCAGCTGCAGCTCTTCCTCTGCTATCTACTCATATAATTTTCCGCCACTACTAACCAAAATGGAAGAATAACTCAACCAGATCAGCAAACTACAACTCACTTGGATGGGGAGGATAGCTGCATACCAAATGCAAGTACTGCCTAAACTATTGTACCATTTTTGTACATTGCCCATTCCTATCCCGCAAAAATTCTTCACACAATTGGCAGTCAACTTGAAGAGATACATTTGGGCGGGGAAGAAACCCAGAATTGCTCTATCACAATTATATAAGCCCAAACACCTTTGTGGAGTAGGTCTCCCTAATGCTCAAACATACTTCACAGCTGCGGTACTAGACCAAATGTGATACTGGTTTTCCTGCCAAACAGGTAACCAGTGGTCTAGCATAGAGAAAGAGGTAACTCGGGGAAACAATCTCCCAGCAATAGCGCTAGCGGCTTTCCTACACCACAACCCTCGAACCCCACTTTAGCCGACCGTACAAGATCCTGTCACAGCTTGGTCATCCTTGACTAGACAACACTTCACTGACACACTAACCTGCAAACTAAAGATCCCATTAGTAACATATGAACACCTCATTCCTGGGCTGTCGACTCATTCATGGACACAGCAGGGAGCGCACTTCTCCTTGTCGGACATATCAGAACAAAATACGTTGGATAGATATAAAATTCTCCAAATAAGGCACTTCACTACAACTAATAAGAGAGACCCCATAGAACTACCTCAAATTCTTTGGAACTTTCTTATAAATAAAAAAAAAAAAAAACAAGGGGATATTCCTATTTTACAACTTCTACACCCCCTTGAATATACAAAATAAGTTACCGTGTTGATCATTGGGAAAATGCACAGAAAATACTCCATAGATGAACCTCACAATTCTAATCGCGTTCTGCGATCCACTGACCAAAATCTGGTCAAGGTGCCAAAAACCAAATACAAGTCCAAAGGAGAAAGAAGGTTTGCTTTTCAAGGTCCGAGACTATGGAACGCTTTACCAACCAGCGTTCGGTTGGAGGAAAACCACCTGACTTTCAGAAGATTAAAACTCTGCTCTTTTGATGTCATGAGACACGAAACATCAAGCGCCCAGAGGCGATTCAGTTCGCATGTGCCGCGCTATATAAGTTTTTCATTCATTCATTCATTCATTCATACCTCACACCATTGTGCTTACATAAAATGAACCAGGATATCTCCCCCCTATGCTGGTGTGACTGCCGTTCTACTGGCAGCCTTTTACATATACTTTGGGGTTGTACTGTAATGTGTTCATTTTGGTCGGAGGTCTTGTCCCTTATACTAGAAATAACGGGTATTAAGCACACACTAACCCTAGCTTTCACCCTCCTTAGCATTGGTATTGCAGATTTCCCCCTCTAGTATGAAAAGTTATCATACACATTCTATTTGTAGCGCACATTACCCTGGCGAAGAATTGGCACTCAACTGGCCCCCAAACATTGCAGAAGTGATATCTAGGGTTAATGCGCAATATACAATGAAAAAAATGCTCACTTATAAAGAAAATAGAGCTCTCACATTTCATTAACACTGGGAAATCTGGAAGTTATCCACAAAGGCTTCCTCACATGTATGACTTATGCTATACTTGCATTTACTGACAATTATTCTAGAATGTTAAACTGTCTAGTGGTAGGAATCAAAAGGTGTCATGGTCGATTCTGGTGTCCAATGTCTCACGGCATGAATGGTCGGCCACAGCTCTTCCAAACTGGATGAACTAAGATCACCAGAGAAGAAGCACTAAACTCGATGATGTTGTTGTTATTATTATTTTCAGAGTTACTACTGTAGCACATTATAACTTACTATGCATCCTATCCCCTGAGACCCTTGTTAAGGTCTAAGGCAGGTTATTTGCTAATGAGATTCTCAGTGAGCCTGGTCACAGTGAGTACCCATCAGGGGTGACAGGCCACACCTCCAAATGAGGTCTTATCCAGTTGTTCCTTTACATAGCCCGAATGATTGCATCATTGTGTTTGCAGTAAGTTTGATTTTTTTTCTGCACCACTTTGTATATGTACAATACTGTTTGAAGTGGCTTGTATATCACTTGTACACTGTGGAAAATTAATACAAATCTATGGTTAAAAAAAATAAAATAAAGACAAAATATGATGTAAGCCCTATGAATTACAAGTATATTGGTGAAACAAAGACTGCAATATAATAATGAGGATATATACATTAACAGAATATACAGTACATGTGAAAATATTCATAAACTATTACAGTCAAGTCGAAGAATTGTATTTACATTTTGTTGTGTTATACAGACAGAGCAAACGTGATAAAAAAAATAGACTTACTGCACACAATAGTCAGTTGGTTCAACAGAATAATCAACACTTTCATGTTCTAAATATCTCTGAGGCACGGTTCTAAGGTGAGCAGAAACTAATCCTCCAATAATGACATCTCCTTCCTGATAATATTCATACTCACATGCTGGCTTTCTCATATTAAGTCTACAGCTGGGTGCTGAGCTCCGGGTCATTTCTACCCCATAGTATGTGATGGGAAAGACGAGGATCAGCAGGTAACAGACACAGAACACCGGAGAACAATTCATGGCACACAGAAAATCCTCTCAGTCACCGGTAGATTGGCCAGGAAGAGACACAACCACCGGAACTTTATACACATCAACTGACACCGATTTACACTACAGAACAAAGAACAGAAGAATAGTAACTTCATTCTGCAAATATTAAATCTATAACAGGCAGTGTAACTGATCTAATAAAGTTGGTTTATTCTTCAATTTCATATTCAGCAACTTTCAGTAGTCTTACGCTTTCAAAATCTACTCTGATTTGTTGGGTTTTTGGACCCTAAACTCACTTTGCTGGAGAAATCCATAACAACAAATGGTAGATTGGTAAAATGGGTTAGTATGGCATTCATGGGGTTGGGTATGGCAAGTTATTACCTTTTTCTTTATTTCAGTCAGCCTTATTACCAAGACAAAAAATAAAGGGAATTGTCCTCAACAGGGACTCATGCCTCGTACACACGACCATTTTTACCGATAGGAAAACTGCCATGAGAGCTTTTGTCCGGGATTCCCAGCCGTGTGTATGCTCTATCGCAGTGGTCCCGACAGGAAAAAAAAGAGAACATGTTCTATTTTTTCCCGCCAGGAAAGCCGGTTGTGTGTATGCAACACATAACAGACCACCCAGGAATTATGAATTTCCTCCCTCACGAATGTCAGCATCCCCATACTTGCCATTGGCTCATACAGCTACTACATCCGCACACTTCTATTCACTCTCCACCCCCCCATGAGAATAGTCTCATGGAATGTAAAGGGACTTCTATCCCCTATCAAACGACTTAAGATACTAAGGCACCCTAAGAGACTCAAAACGGACATAGCTCTACTTCAGAAAACTCACCTGACTAGTGCAGACTTTCATCGCATGCAAAAGCTGTGGGTGGGTTCAGTTATAGGCTCCGACGCAGTTGGCCGGAAAGCCGGGGTTATCATTTTGATACACAAACGCCTTCCTTGCAAAATACTCTCGACTACCACAGATGACCAGGGTAGATTTCTCACTATACATGTCCAATTTGGGGATAGGGATTTTATGATCTCCAATGTCTATGCACCTAACTCCCCTGGCAAACAATTTCTGGGAGACCTGTCTTCCAAACTCCTACAACACCCCCTCATACCACATATTGTTGGAGGAGACTTCAACTCTACCCCGCACTTGTTGGAAGACAGATCCACCACAAAAAAATTGCCTAAAACCACGCCAAACTCCGATCAAACTCAGTTAGTCTCTACCATGGACTCTCTTCATTTCACTGACCTGTGGCGACTTTCTCACCCCCTGGACAGGGAGTACACATTTTACTCCATCCCCCATAAGGTGTTTTTACGAGAATCTATTTCTTTTTTGGTACTGACAATGTGATCCCTTGGATCGCTGAAACTGTAATACATGAAATAGCTATATCTGACCACGCTCCAATATCTATTGACTTAAAAGACATGACTCCTAATTCTCCTGCTCGTATGTGGCGATTCCCTTCTTATCTATACAAGAACGCGGACTTCCAGACTTATATTGATGGGGCTTGGAGGAAGTATGCCAAAGCAAACTCCGCCCAGGTCTCTAATCCCAATCTGTACTGGGATGCCGGAAAGGCATATCTATGGGGAAGAATCATATCTTATGCTTCTTCCTACAAAAAGCACTCCCTGGCCAGCTACAAGGCAACCAGCCTCCGACTCAAAACAGCCCAACTTGCCCTGGCTGCTTCAGATTCCACTAGAAATAGAGAGGAATGGCGCATTGCCAAAAATGACTTTGACACTTGGGCTGATATTATGGAACTTACAAAACGAGCCCATGTCGACGCGCACCTTTATAAATTTGGTAACAAAACGGGCAAGCTCCTAGCTAGACTATGCAAGGGCCCATACAAACCTACACACATCACTTCCCTCAGGGACTCCTCGGGCTCCATTAAAAAGACACTGCAAGAAGTTAATAAGATCATGCACGCGTTTTACTCCTCCCTATATGCAAAATATTCCATTGACCTAAGCATTGCCCACAGGTTTTTAGACAAAGCCAATCTCCCTTTAGCCACTTCTTCCCAACTTCAGACACTGAACGAGCCTATATCCTCTTTGGAGGTCTCCTCCGCCATCGACCATTCTGCCCTTGGTAAGGCCCCAGGTCCCGACGGCCTCTCGGGAGAATTCTATAAGACCCTCCATAAGTCCCTCGCGCCCGTACTCCTCGACGTATACAACCACATCTGGACCGGTGGACAATACCTTCCATCTGGTAACCAAGCCATTGTAAAACTAATCTCGAAGAAAGGAAAGGACCCATTAGACCCTGGTTCCTATAGACCCATTTCACTCTTGAATTTGGATGTTACAATTCTTTCTAAAATAATTGCCACCAGACTCGCTAATATTATTCCTTCTTTAATACACCCAGCACAGTCAGGTTTTGTAAAAGGTAGGTCAGCCTCGCTTAATATCCGCAAGGTATTGCTGGTATTGGACCACGCGCTTCAACACAGGGGAGGGGATTTTACCATTGTCACTCTGGACGCGGAGAAAGCTTTCGACAACGTCAGCTTTGATTGGCTTGCGCTTGTTCTCTCGAAAGTGAGCCTCACGGGTCCCTTTTTCCATCTTATTAAATCTATGTACACTGCTCCTGCGGCCAGACTGATAGTGGTGGATCTTCTCTCTGACGAATTCTGCCTCTTCAAAGGAACTAGGCAGGGATGTCCTCTATCCCCCCTGCTCTTCAATTTGGCACTAGAGCCTTTATCCAGATTTTTGAACTATGAGGCTCCTTTACATGGAATTCGACTGGGTGACCATGAGCTGAGATCTGCTCTGTTTGCAGTACTAATTTTCACCAGCAACCTTACCTTAGACATGACCACTGTTAAAAATATCTTTGATGACTTCAGATTATGCTCAGGCCTGCGTATTAACTATAATAAAAGTGAGATTCTTCCACTAGGTTCTTCTCCACACCCTCCCTGGGCTGCACTCTCCCCATTTGCCATAGCCAAATCCCATATCACCTATCTTGGTATCAAGATTGGTAAACTTCCTTCCTCTCTATAGACTTTGAACTACCCTCCTCTGCTGAATAAAATTGTACTGGAACTCCAGAACTGGATGGATCTGCCTCTCTCGTTACTGGGCAGGTGCCACCTTTTCAAAATGGTAGGCTTTGCGCGGCTTCTCTAACCACTCCAAACAATTCCTTTGCTTTTAAAACACAAAGACATTCAGTTATTGAATAGAGTTGAGCGGACACCTGGATGTTCGGGTTCGGACCCGAACCCAAACTTTAAAAAAAAAGTTCGGGTTCGGGAACCCGAACCCGAAATCCGAACCCCATTGAAGTCAATGGGACACAGACTTTTAGAAAAAAAATGCGCGGAGGTCCCCCCAAATTCAACAACCAGACCCTTTAGGTCTGGTATGGATATTAAGGGGAACCCCGCCGTCAATTTTAAAAAAAAATGACGTGGGGTTCCCCCTAAATATCCATAACCAAACCCGTTATACGAGCACGGCTGCAGAAAAGAGGGGGGGACAGAGTGTGGCTCCCGCTCTCCTGAACCGCACCAGGCCACATGCCCTCAACATTGGGAGGGTGCTTTGGGGTGCCCCCCAAAGCACCTTGTCCCCATGTTGATGGGGACAAGGGTCTCATCCCCACAACCTTTGCCCGGTGGTTGTGGGGGTATGCGGGCAGGGGGCTTATCAGAATCTGGAAGACCCCTTTAACAAAGGGGACCCCCAGATCCTGCCCCCCTGTGTGAAATGGTAATGGGGTACACTGTACCCCTACCATTTAAAAAAGGAAGTGTAAATTCTTGTAAAAAAAAAAACACACACACACCATAGAAAAAAGTCCTTTATTAATAAAAAAAAGAAAAAAACTCCAGCGGTGATAATCCACTCGTTCCCGGCTTCCTGCTCCAACGTTGTCCTGATCCAGCGATGGGTGCGGGTGATCTCCAGCGATTAGAAAATCCAGCGACGGGTGCGGGTGATCTCCAGCGATGAGAAGATCCATCCATCCAGAGCGCAGCATTGCCGACCTCCTCTCAGCACTGGACATAGCCCAGCGAATGACGCGCTGAAGCTGTGACATTACTTATATAGGGGAGGCTGGGCCACCCGTCACGTGACCCCGCACCCTCTGACGCACCCTCTGCTACGTCACTGGGGAAGCCCAGGAAGGGGGAAGACTGGGCTTACCCAGTAACGTAGCAGAGAGTGCGTCAGAGGGTGCCGGGTCACGTGACGTGTGGCCCTGCCTCCCCTATATAAGTAATGTCACAGCTTCAGCGTGTCATTCGCTGGGCTGTGTCCAGCGGTGAGAGGAGGTCAGCGATGCTGCACTCTGGATGGATGGATCTTCTCATCGCTGGAGATCACCCGCACCCATCGCTGGATCACCCGCACCCGTCGCTGGATCAGGACAACGTTGGATCAGGAAGCCAGGAACGAGTGGATTATCACCGCTGGAGTTTTTTTATTTTTTTTATTAATAACAGACTTTTTTCTACACTGTGTGTGTGTTTTTTTTTTACAAGAATTTACACTTCCTTCATGAAATGGTAGGAGTATAGTGTACCCCATTACCATTTCACACAGGGGGGGCCAGGATCTGGGGGTCCCCTTTGTTAAAGGGGTCTTCCAGATTCTGATAAGCCCCCTGCCTGCATACCCCCACAACCACCAGGCAAGGGTTGTGGAGATGAGACCCTTGTCCCCATCAACATTGGGAGGGTGCTTTGGGGGGCACCCCAAAGCACCCTCCCAATGTTGAGGGCATGTGGCCTGGTGCGGTTCAGGAGGGGGGGCGCACTCTGTCCCCCCTCTTTTCTGCGGCCGGCCAGGTCAACGTGCTCGGATAACGGGTCTGGTTATGGATATTTACCCAGCTAATTTAGGGATCCATCCAGTTCTTTTTTGATGTACCGACTTCATATGTCTCAGGTTTTTATTGGATCCTTTGTTATATGTCTTTACAGGTTATAAACAAAATGCTATGTCTTTTTTCGGGTGACGTGGAGGGATCTCCCGTTGTGTGCATATTTTTCAATTGTATGTTGGATTCTTCAATAAATTCTTTTGAAAAAAAAAGGATGGCCATGTAAAGAACACTAAACTAGCACAGAGATGGCTGCCGGCTTACAGATAGAAGATGGATCTAAAATAGTAGAAAGGAGAAAAGCAGCGCCTTTTAAACGTTGTAAACAAGGTATTTATTTAAAAGGCAGAAATATAAGAATGACACCCACTAAGGAGATACAAAATTGGGCTTATCTGTAGGTTTTTTCATCTGCGGTGTCCCCGGATATGGTTGATGCTTTGTCTGCCTGTGATGTTACAAGGCACTTCCGGGGTAAAAGGTCGCTGAGAGCCTGATGAAGAAGCACGCATGCTTCAAACGCATTCACCTCCCCGCGACCTTGTACCCGGAAGTGGCGTTATCCCATGGCTGTGCTCCACGGAACGCCGTCCTCCTTCTCCATTCACAGAGAGTGTGTGGTTCCCCCACCGCTGCCGACAGAGGCAAGGAGCCATGGGGAATTACGCCTTGTAACATCACAGGCAGACAAAGCATTAACCATATCCGGGGACACAGCGGATGAAAAAACCTACAGATAAGCCCTATTTTTCTCCTTTCTATGGTGAACCCAGTGCTTCTGTGCATTCAGTGACTCTGTTACCCCTGTGTACTCTAGTGACCTCAGTGTCTTTGTGACCACTGTGGGACCTCTGTGACTTCTCTGTCCCTAGCAACCCCTGTGACTGCTGTTCCTCCAGTGACTCTTGTGCCTCCTGTGGCCCCTGTGAATTTGGTGCTAAATTGATCTCTTATGGCCCTGTGAACTGTTGTATCTCTCATGGTTCCTAGTGCAACCCAGAGCATCCAGTGTCAAACAGTGACCTCCCAAGAATCATGTGTCATCCTGTACCTTTATGGCACCGGTGTCTCCACACAGCATCGGGTACGCTCCTGTATCTCCTGGGCTGTCTCTCTCTCTCTCAAAAGATATGGACTCCTGCCCATGACAGTGGGTTAAAGTTTGTGGCATAACCTGGAGCTTTTGGTAATGTGAGCCTGATTTTGGGGACAGACAAAGGACTGGAGTAAAAGTTGCAAATTCATGGTACTGTATAATGACAGTGCATGCTGCTTTTGGTTTCAAATAAATAGGATTATTATGGATTCATGGGAATAATAAAAAGCATATGGCACTAGGCTTACTTATCTACATCAGGTTTAGGCATTGGTAGAGTGAATAACATAGCTCACACTCTTACAGTACTCGTCAGATACATACAGGAGTTAGAGGAACTACCCCACACACAAACTTGAGTTCCTGGCCTTGAAGTGGGCAGTGGTAGACAAATTGAGAGATTATTTATACCAAGCAGAGTTCGTGATTAAGACCGAAAACAATCCACTCGCCTACATCCTCACCACTGCAAAGCTGGATGCCACAGGACACAGATGGTTGGCTGCCCTATCAGGGTTTACTTTCAGCCTGAAGTATCGACCGGGGGTTTGGAACAAGGATGCAGACGATCTGTCAAGAAGGCCCCATTGTTCCAGTGATCCCATGGAAGAGTGGACGCGGCTGACACCTGAAGTGGTACGAGCCTTGTATCAGGGAGCAGAACATCAAGCTGGGGGAGGATCCAGGGCTGAAGACATTGGAGTTCCCCCTGCTGGTATTCCCGAATGTTATTGCAATGTAACCCAAGTTGGGCATGAAGGTCTGCCAAAACTTTCTAAGAAGGGTTTGAGAAGGGACCAGGTGGAAGACCCCCTGGGTAACTTGGCATTGAAGGCTCTGGAGGATTAATGCCCTGCCATGTTCCTCACTGACTCCCCAAAGGAGCCTCGTCTACTGCAAAGAGAGTGGAACCGGTTGCAGCTGTATCAAGGGGTGGTTTACCGAAGGGGCCCCTCTGATGGTCCTGAAGAAGAAAAATGGCAGCTGTTTTTACCTAGGAAGTTCAGGGAGACAGTATTAACTTCTCTTCATGACAACCATGACCACCTAGAACCCAAAAGAACTTTCCACCTGGTGAGGGACCGATTCTACTGGCCCTGAATGCGGGCTGAAGTCAAGGGTTACTGCCACTTCTGTATCAGATGTATTCAAAGGAAAACTTTTCCCCACCGAGCTGCCCCCATGGGCCATATTTAGAGCCAGGGATCCATTGAGTTGGTGTGCATTGACTTTCTGTGCTTGGAGCCTGATCTGAGTGGACAGGGAAATATCCTAGTAGTGACTGATCATTTCACCAGGTATGCACAGGCATTCCCCACAAGGGACCAGCAAACATCCACAGTGGCCGGGATTTTAGTGGAGAAGTTATTTGTGCACTATGGCCTACCCCAATGTATCCATTCAGATTAAGGGAGAGATTTTGAGAGCAGCCTTATAAAAAGACTTTTAGACCTGTTAGGCATTAAGAAGTCCAGGACCACCTCATACCATCCTCAAGGAGATCCTCAGCCAGAGAGGTTCAACCGAGCCCTCCTGGATATGCTTGGAACTTTAAACTCAGACAATACTGCAAACGATGCCACATGATACTCATCTTATCGCCTAATGTTTGGACGAGAGGCCCGGTTACCAGTAGATCTGGCCTTCGGCACATCTTTGGATCACACTTCAGCAACCCCCCACATAGGATATGTGGATCGCCTGTGGAAAAGTCTGAAGACCACCTATGATGAGGCCCAAGCTACCTCAGACGCACAGGGACAAAGGAATAAAAATAACTTTGATCTCAGAGTCCGAGTGCATTATATACAACTAGGTGACAGGATGCTGTTAAGGAATCTGGGCATCTCTGGGAAGCACAAGTTTGCTGACTGCTGGAAGTCACAGCCTTAGGTCATTTGCAAGCAGCTGCCAAGACTCATCTACGGGCATCAGAAGCAGTTAAAGCGGGGGTTCACCCTAAAAAACAATTTCTAACATTACATCCAGCATACTAACGACATTTACAGTATCCAGGTCTTTTTTTTTCCGCCGTACATACCGTTATATTGCGATTTTCTCCCCGCCTTCCGGGTTCAGATTCCCGCGGGACTGGGCGTTCCTATCCCTGGGTTAGATGATTGACGTCTGGTGAAACAGTTCCCATGTCGCACAAGGCACGTCACTAGATTTCCATAAATAGCCGAGCTGCGAGTCGGCGCTATACGGCGCCTGCGCCCACCGTGTAGTGCCGTATAGTGCCGACTCGCAGCTCGGCTATTTACGGAAATCTGGTGACGCGCCTTGTGCGACATGGGAACAGTTTCACCAGACGTCAATCATCTAACCCAGGGATAGGAACGCCCAGTCCCGCGTGAATCAGAACCCGGAAGTCGGGGAGAAAATCGCAATATAATGGTATGTACGGCAAAAAAAAAAGACCTGCATACTGTAAATGTCGTTAGTATGCTGGATGTAATGTTAGAATTTTTTTTTAGGGTGAACCCCCGCTTTAATTTGTCATCACCGTCAGATCCACAGGCGACTTCCACGGCCTCTCAAAGGTCCCGACCGGTCACTGTACCCCAAGTTGTGGATGATGAAGACAGTGAAGATGAAGAGATGGAATTAGACTGTTTGTGGCCACCTCAGCTGCCAGGGCTTACGACCCCCCTTTGTCTCCACCTGAAGTGACAGACGCTGGGATTCTCAGACCAGAGGCTCCCGAGTTTGTTCCTTAAAGTCCGCCTTCTGAGGAGCTGGAGGATACTCAAGTTTCCATGCCAATAGCAGACACTGAAGAGGTCCAATCATTTGAGGCTGATATACAGGAAGAGCAAGAAGCTGTAGACGAGGCAGAGTCTACTGTGCCTGTAACACCAGAGCCAAAAGAGCAGAGAGAGAGAGGAGGGCTATTCACCCACCCAAGAGACTGACTTATGACCTGTTGGGTGAAAGCTCTGAAGAAGCTGTGTTTACCTCAAAAAAGACTCTTGAGACGCCTGGTCCTTCTACCTTACCTTTAGTGGAGGACAACCCCGACTCACCCCCTGGCTCATCTGGTTGGGCCATCCCAGTCAGGGTGGCATGTAGGCAGGACAACCTCCCTTCTCATGCTTGCTGGTGGGAGTTTCCTCTGTCAGGGTTTTATGAAAATGCAAATTGCTTGATTTCTTGTGTACACTAACTGTTTTCCTCCTCTTGTATATGAGCAAAGCATGTAACAGATCACAAACTGCCACTGTCTTTGGGGACCAAAGATTTCAAGTGGGGGGAGTGTATAGCAAGGGTTTACTGCCAAAGGTATCCTTGAAGACTGCATTGTGTTCCTAGATAAGAGTTTGGCTCCCTCTGGTGTCCATTTTATGTTATGCCATTAACTATTTGTTTGGTTCTGTTAAAACCCATGAAGAAAAGCATGGTGGGTATTGTAGTGCAAGAGGAAGTGACTCTATTGCCCTGGGTAGGATTAAGACTACTAAACCCACAATGCCACTGTGATATCACGGTGCAATGGGAAGGTTGCACAGCCTGCTGGGGGAGGAGATAAAAGAGAAGGCGGGGCTGTTTCTCGCTCTCTCTGGATGCAATTTTTCAACCGGCAGGAGGCCTGGTGTGAAGGTACCTAGGGCCGGAAAAGCCTGGTCCTAAAGTTAGAGAGCAGAATGCCTGATGGAGGGATCCTCATGGACAGCCTAGCTGATCAAGCCAGGTAGGGACCGGCCTACGCTTCACCATATTTGAAGCCATCCATCCACCTGCATTTGTGAGCAGCCGCGCGGTGAACCGACGACATCATATTTCAGGAGAGATCGGAGAAGGAGTTCTGGACGGAGTATACCAGCGAGCTGAGGACTCCTATTGGTGAGCAGGCACTTGCCTATCGAATATCTGACTGAGTTGCAGAAGAGTGGTTCCTGTATTCTAACTACTTACAGACCGCCCACCGTCGTTATACGTCCTCACTTTAGAGATGAATATCTCGGTAACGGCATCGAGATATTCATCTCTTCTGTGGGCAGCCGTGTTAACGATAATGGCGGTCTCCGCTGCGGATTCGCCGCGAGATCGCGTTATCGGTGGCGGGAGAGGGGCCCCCCTCCCGCCGCTCTCCCGCGCCCTCCGCCGCTTACCGTAGCCGTCGGTAGCGGCGGAGGAGATCGCGACCATCCGGCAGCTGAGCGGGGACGAGACTGAAGGAAAAATCTCCTTCGCCCGTCCCCATAGCTCTGCTGGGCGGAAGTGACGTCAAAACGTCAGTCCCGCCCAGCCTCTTAAAGAAACTTTTTTTTTTTTTTTTTTAAATGACATTTCCAATTTTTTTTTTTTTTTTTTTTTGCATTTAAGCCCAAATATGAGATCTGAGGTCTTTTTGACCCCAGATCTCATATTTAAGAGGACCTGTCATGCTTTTTTTCTATTACAAGGGATGTTTACATTCCTTGTAATAGAAATAAAAGTGATAATTTTTTTTTTTCAGTGTTAAAAATTCTAAAATAAATCAAAATAAATGCGAAAAGCCCCCAACATTTTTTTTAAAGCGCCCCGTCCCGACGAGCTCGCGCGTAGAAGCGAACGTATACGCGAGTAGCGCCGACATATGAAAACGGTATTCAAACCACACAAGTGAGGTATCGCCGCGATCAATAGAGCGAGAGCAATCATTTTAGCCTTAGGCCTACTCTGTAACTCAAAAAATGCAACCTGTAGAATTTTTTAAACGTCGCCTATCAAGATTTTTAAGGGTAAAAGTTTGACGCCATGCCACGAGCGGGCGCAATTTTTAAGCGTGACATGTTGGGTATCATTTTACTTGGCGTAACATTATCTTTCACAATATATAAAAAAATTGGGCCAAATTTATTGTTGTCTTATTTTTTTATTTAAAAAAGTGATTTTTTTCCAAAAAAAGTGCGCTTGTAAGACCGCTGCGCAAATACGGTGTGACAAAAAGTATTGCAATGACTGCCATTTTATTCTCTAGGGTTCTAAAAAAATATATATATAATGTTTGGGGGTTTTAAGTAATTTTCTAGCAGAAAAAAATGGTTTTGTCTCATAAACACCGACTCTGAAAAACAGGCCCGGGGCTAAAGTAGCTAAACTGTGCTTGCTGACACTTGCAGTTATACAGATAGGAACCCATTACACTTGAGCGTTACAGCGGCTTCATAGGGATAGTGGGTTCTTTGCCACTACATCACATTTTCACAGTGACTACCCTTTTCTTTACCTATTATGTGGATTTGTATGAAAACAATGCTAAGCCTGCCCTCTTCTTTCAGCACAGCTCAGTGCTCAGGGGGTTAAAGTATAAGTGACGATCCAGACATAAAATGGTAATATATAGTGATAGGAAAGCCCCCCTAAGTCACATGTAAATAATAGCAGCCACTTAGATTGAAAGATATATATAAAAAAACAATAGATAAAGAGCAAATATGTCCAATAAATATTGTAGCAGTGCTTTTGTTCTCGTTGAGGTGAACAAACTTCTTTATGTGATACTCTTCATAAAGGAACACAATGCAGATAAAATAGGGAGAGGTGCTCAAAGAAGTGTAGTTCGTTAATGACAGCGGTGTAAAAAATCTTCTTCACAGTCCACCATTCACCAATATACCACCACATGAACACATGAAGCCCCTCTCGGGGATGCACTTACCACAAGGATAAGTATAATTTGCCTTCAAACCAAAGCAACCTTACTTCTCTCCTTTTTGAACCTCCTTACACTGTATATAGAGATGGGATCCACTTGGGCTCATGCAAACAACAACAAAGTGCACTACATAGCGTGATACTGTTTCGAACTTTAAACTTTATTGTTCCCCATGTGCCCCCCTCTCAATATATACGTAAAATGTAAAATAATCAATCCAGCAAAAGTGTGAATGCATGAATGCTCGTTAAACGAGAGATGTAAATACCGGTAACGCCAGCCGTCTGTATGATGACAAACACTTCCGGGTATTGCTGGATGGAGCGCAAACGTCACTTCCTGGTGTAGTGTTGAGACCCCGGCCCTGGATTACAAATAAGTGCACCAACAGAGCTAGCTGAAAACAAACTGAGCTTAAAGGAATAGTCATCACTTTACTCCTCTTCAAAGTTTACCACATAGGGTTACGTACCAGTTTGAACTGTCCACCAGAGGGAGCCATTCAGCCATATGAACTTTTAAAGTTTGATGTGACTATTTGCATGGGCCCAGATTCAAGAAGCTATTGCGCCCGTGCAACCATAGGTTGCGCGGCGCAATAGCTGTTTTGCTCCCGCGTAGCGAATGCCCCTGATTCAGGAACATCGCTACGCGGACTGCAGCCTAGGATATGACAGGCATAAGCCTCCTTATGCCTTCATATCTCAGGCTGCATTCTTGCGTTGTCCGCTAGGGGGCGCGGCCATTGTGATCGGCGTATAGTATGCAAATTGCATACTACCACCGATTCACAAAAGTTGCGCGGGCCCTGCGCACGCAAGGTACGGAGTTTCCGTACGGCGACTTTAGCGCAAGGTTGCTCCTGCTATAGCAGGGGCAGCCAATGCTAAAGTATAGCCGCCCTTCCCGCTCGTGAAATTTAAATTTCACGTCGTTTACGTAAGTGATTCGTGAATGGCGCTGGACGCCATTCACATTCACTTAGAAGCAAATGACGTCCTTGCGACGTCATTTGCCGCAATGCACGTTGGGAAAGTTTCCCGACGGAGCATGCGCTGTTCGCTCGGCGCGGGAGCGCGCCTAATTTAAATGATTCCCGCCCCCGGCGGGATCATTTACATTAGGCGCCCTTACGCCAGGCTATTTAGCATAGCGCCCGCGCAATTTACGGAGCTACTGCTCCGTGAATCGTGGGCATATCAAAATATTTGCGTGGGCGCAGAGCAAAAATCGTTGCCCTTACAAATATTGCGCGGATCTACCTGAATCTGGCCCATTGTATTTACTGCTCTGCTGTTTTAGTGTGTGTGTGTGAGACTTAGTGGGGAAGTGTTCCAATACCGGAATCATAGTATTGGGAAATTCCTCCACTGTACACTTATACACTTACTCACATCTGACCCCATGTTGTGGTAGTTGGGTTCCTGAACTAGTTGTGTTTTTATGACTTTTTCAGGGATCTGTATACAGTCAATTTTATTTGTATAACAACTGTCATATTCTTTTCAAGTAAACAATTTGCAACTAGTTAAGTTATATCTTGTGTGGGACTCTGTCTATAGCAACTGTGAGTGAGGACCAGTACCAGGGTGACGGTAACTATGTAACTATTTCCAATTGAGTCCCACAGTCATATTGTTATCTAGTTGTTTCAAGGGGGGTTTGAGACAATTTTCTGGGGTTGACAGAGAGGAGTGCAGACCCAATCAATTCTCAGCAGTAGTTGTATACTATGATAGGAGAGAGAAGGGTTAATTGTGGAGGAGGAGTTTATGGAATAGTTTGATAAGGAGTTGACAGGCAGAGTGCACACCCAATTATATGTATGTATACCCCCGTAGTGCTACATATCATAGTTGCCAACATTTGAAAAAAAAATTCCAGGGACACTTTGCAGCACAGCTATTAACTAATTACCACCAGAGCTTTTTTTCTCAGAAAATAGGTGCAGGAACTCAACCACGACCCCGTTCAGATTGCACAAACAGTAGAAGGGTGTTAAAGGGGCATTAAACACCAGGATTGCATTACATACAGAGTGCAGAGCTCAGGGGGTTACACACAGAGTGCAGAGCTGTCACTTGTAAACACAGAAACCAGACTTCTGTGTTTACAAGTGATTGTGGTGAGCAGGCGCCAAAGGGTCTGAGCCAAAGGTGGTGGAACTGAGTTCCCCCAAGTTCCCCCTGAAAAAAAGCCCTGATTACCACACTCACTTCCCCGAAGCTTCACCCACTCCGCAGTATGTACAGGAGAGGAGGAGTGCAGAGGGTATGATGGGGGCAGTATGTACAGGAGAGGAGGAGGAGTGCAGAGGGTATGATGGGGGCAGTATGTACAGGAGAGGAGGAGGAGTGCAGAGGGTATGATGGGGGCAGTATGTACAGGAGAGGAGGAGGAGTGCAGGGGGTATGATGGGGGCAGTATGTACAGGAGAGGAGGAGGAGTGCAGAGGGTATGATGGGGGCAGTGTGTACAGGAGAGGAGGAGGAGTGCAGAGGGTATGATGGGGGCAGTGTGTACAGGAGAGGAGGAGGAGTGCAGAGGGTATGATGGGGGCAGTGTGTACAGGAGAGGAGGAGGAGTGCAGAGGGTATGATGGGGCAGTATGTACAGGAGAGGAGGAGGAGGAGTGCAGAGGGTATGCTGGGGCAGTATGTACAGGAGAGGAGGAGGAGTGCAGAGGGTATGCTGGGGGCACTATGTACAGGAGAGGAGGAGGAGTGCAGAGGGTATGATGGGGGCAGTATGTACAGGAGAGGAGGAGGAGTGCAGAGGGTATGATGGGGGCAGTATGTACAGAAGAGGAGGAGGAGTGCAGAGGGTATGCTGGGGCAGTATGTACAGGAGAGGAGGAGGAGGAGGAGTGAAGAGGGTATGCTGGGGCAGTATGTACAGGAGAGGAGGAGGAGTGCAGAGGGTATGCTGGGGCAGTATGTACAGGAGAGGAGGAGGAGTGCAGAGGGTATGCTGGGGGCACTATGTACAGGAGAGGAGGAGGAGTGCAGAGGGTATGATGGGGGCAGTATGTACAGGAGAGGAGGAGGAGTGCAGAGGGTATGCTGGGGCAGTATGTACAGGAGAGGAGGAGGAGTGCAGAGGGTATGATGGGGGCAGTATGTACAGAAGAGGAGGAGGAGTGCAGAGGGTATGCTGGGGCAGTATGTACAGGAGAGGAGGAGGAGTGCAGAGGGTATGCTGGGGCAGTATGTACAGGAGAGGAGGAGTGCAGAGGGTATGATGGGGCAGTATGTACAGGAGAGGAGGAGGAGGAGTGCAGAGAGTATGCTGGGGCAGTATGTACAGGAGAGGAGGAGGAGTGCAGAGGGTATGCTGGGGGCACTATGTACAGGAGAGGAGGAGGAGTGCAGAGGGTATGATGGGGGCAGTATGTACAGGAGAGGAGGAGGAGTGCAGAGGGTATGATGGGGGCAGTATGTACAGAAGAGGAGGAGGAGTGCAGAGGGTATGCTGGGGCAGTATGTACAGGAGAGGAGGAGGAGGAGTGCAGAGGGTATGCTGGGGCAGTATGTACAGGAGAGGAGGAGGAGTGCAGAGGGTATGATGGGGGCAGTATGTACAGGAGAGGAGGAGGAGTGCAGAGGGTATGCTGGGGCAGTATGTACAGGAGAGGAGGAGGAGTGCAGAGGGTATGCTGGGGGCACTATGTACAGGAGAGGAGGAGGAGTGCAGAGGGTATGATGGGGGCAGTATGTACAGGAGAGGAGGAGGAGTGCAGAGGGTATGCTGGGGCAGTATGTACAGGAGAGGAGGAGTGCAGAGGGTATGATGGGGCAGTATGTACAGGAGAGGAGGAGGAGGAGTGCAGAGGGTATGCTGGGGCAGTATGTACAGGAGAGGAGGAGGAGTGCAGAGGGTATGCTGGGGCAGTATGTACAGGAGAGGAGGAGGAGTGCAGAGGCTATGCTGGGGCAGTATGTACAGGAGAGGAGGAGTGCAGAGGGTATGCTGGGGCAGTATGTACAGGAGAGGAGGAGGAGGAGTGCAGAGGGTATGCTGGGGCAGTATGTACAGGAGAGGAGGAGGAGGAGTGCAGAGGGTATGCTGGGGCAGTATGTACAGGAGAGGAGGAGGAGTGCACAGGGTATGCTGGGGCAGTATGTACAGGAGAGGAGGAATGCAGAGGGTATGATGGGCACAGTTAGTACAGGAGAGGAGTTTGGAGGGTATGGCGGTGGCAGTATGGGGAGGGATTTCTTGTGGTGTCTATGGGGTAATCATGAAGTGATTTTGGGAAGATAAGGGAAGGAAAGTGACCATGGAATGATGTCCCTCAGCTGGGGGGGGGGGGGGGGAGGAAGCAGCTTGGAGTGATGTCTGTATGATGTGATCTGGGGGTGATGCAACCTGGGGGCAGTATGTACAGGAGAGGGGGACTGAGAAGTGGTCAGATAGTGATAATGGTCAGATATAATAAAAAAAAAAACTCATCCACTAAAAACATTTAAAACAATGAATCCTACAACAGTACTAGATGTAAGTACAAACAGACAGATAGTAAGTACAGATCTATGTAATCCAGTTTATAGCACTCTGTATCCAATCCAATTGCTCAGACTAGATAATGTGGAGTCATTTATAGCCATTCATGTAACTTGTGTGTAAGTGGTGAGTTCACACTTCTGATTGTACATGTATCCAGGTTCTGAGTCTGTACAATGAGAAGTGTGAACTCACCACACACACACACACAGGTTACATGAATGGCTATAAATGACTCCACATTATCTAGTCTGAGCAATTGGATTGGATGATGTTTGCACAGACTGTTCATGCTTAGAAGTGATTTGTCAAAATGTGTTTTGGCTGCAGACCTCACCCTGCCCCCCTCCCCCACACTCAAACTCACTATCTCCCCTGATTCTTCTCCTAAGAAAAAATCTCCTTGAAAGTTTGTACTACTACTATCCACCCTAGGAAACTTCCCACAGAAAAGTTCAGCTCACTCACCTCCTCCCTTCCTCTGGCCAGCCGACAGGAGCTACAGTGAGCTCCGCCTCCCAGGTCTCACAGCAAACCGCGCTGCTGATTGGAGGGGGAGGCTGAGTCAGAGATAACAAGGATCCGCACAGCACGAGACTGGAGGGAGGGGAGGGAACAGAAAGGAGCTTTGCATCCCAAACACACAGCGCAGTCTCAGGTCCCTGCTGAGACCCAGAAGCCGCACCTGCCTTCCCCAATAGCCGGGACAAGTCCCGGCAGGCTAAATTAGCTGGGACTAGGTCCTATTTGACGGGACTGTCCCTTTAAAAACGGGACAGTTGGCAAGTATGACATATATGTATACACTCACAGTGAAGTTTAATTAGTTTTTGTTTTATTTATGAGAGGCTCACCCAACATATATATCATTTGGTAACCATGAATTCCATAAACCCCTCCTCCACAATTAACCCTTCTCTCTCCTATCATAGTATACAGCCACGGTCTTTCTATATCTCACTGAAAGAGCAGCACACCATCTATCTGATCACAATCTCCACTGCTTATCAACCTATTTGGTTTTCGGTAGATCTGCCCAAACACTTAATGGCCCAGATTCAGGTAGAATCACGCAATATTTGCGTGGGCAAAGAGCAAAGATTTTTCTCTGCGCCCGCGCAAATATTTTGAAATGCCCGCGATTCACGGAGCAGTTGCTCCGTAAATTGCGCGGGCGATATGCTAAATAGCCCTGCGTAAGGGCGCCTAATGTAAATGATCCCGCCGGGGGCGGGAATCATTTAAATTAGGCGCGCTCCCGCGCCGAGCGAACAGCGCATGCTCCGTCGGGAAACTTTCCCGACGTGCATTGCGGCAAATGACGTCGCAAGGACGTCATTTGCTTCTAAGTGAACGTGAATGGCGTCCAGCGCCATTCACGGTTCACTTACGTAAATGACGTGAAATTTTAATTTCACGAGCGGGAAGCGCAGCCATACTTTAGCATTGGTTGCGCCTGCTATTAGCAGGAGCAGTCTTATGCTAAAGTCGCCGTACGGAAACTCCGTACCTTGCGTGCGCAGGGCCCGCGCAACTTTTGTGAATCGGTGGTAGTATGCAATTTGCATACTATACGCCGATCACAATGGCCGCGCCCCCTAGCGGCCAACGCAAGAATGCAGCCTGGGATGTGAAGGCATAAGGAGGCTTATGTCTGTCACATCCTAGGCTGCAGTCGGTGTAACGAGGTTCCTGAATCAGGAGCACTCGTTACACCGGAGCAAGTAAGCCCTTGCGCCGCGCAACCTATGGTTGCGCGGGCGCAAGTGCTTCTTGAATCTGGCCCAATGTGTTTAAGGTTGTAAATTGTCCATAATGCACTTCAGACCTTTATCTTAAGCCTCCTCATCATTGGTGCCAGTGGGAGGAATAGTGCCTCATCATTAAGGATGAGCCAAACACCCCCGGTTCGGTTCGCACCAGAACTTGCGAACAAGCAAAAAATATTCGGATGAATACCCAAACCCCATTAAAATCTATGGGACACAAACATGAAAGATCAAAAGTGCTAATTTTAAAGACTTATATGCATGGTATTGTCATAAAAAGTGTTTGTGGACCCGGGTCCGGTCCCAGGGGACATGTATCAATGCAAAAAAAAGTTTTAAATATTGCTGTTTTTTCGGGAGCAGTGAGAATGTAAGCTCTATGAGCCGGGGCCTCCTGTACCTTTTGTATTGAACTGTACTGTAATTGTGTTGTCCCCCCTATACATTGTAAAGCGCTGCGTAAACTGTTGGTGCTATATAAATCGTGTATAATAAGAATATCATAATAATAATAATAATAATTTTAATAATGATTAAACTGAAACAATAAAAATGAAATATTCCTTTAAATATTGTGCCTGGGGGGGTGACTATAGTATGCCTGTAAAGTGGCGCATTCGTCCCGCAGCAAAATTACAATTCTAATGGAAGAAAAGTCATTTAAAACTGATTGTGGCTGTAATGAATTGTCGGGTCTCTGCAATATAGATAAAACTGAGTGAAAAAAACAGCCTTTTGTTCCCCCCAGTCCATTACCAGTCACCTTGGGTCTGGTATGGATTTTAAGGGGAACCCTCTGCCAATTTTGTTTTTAAATTGCATAGGGGACCCCCAGTCCATTACCAGGGTCTGGTATGAATATTAAGGGGAACCCCAAACCAAAATTAAAAAAAAAAAAACTATTGCGTGGTGGTCCCCCCCAAATCCAGACCAGGCCCTTCAGGTCTGGTATGGATTTTATTGTCCATCAATGCAGCCTCACTGCCCATCAATGCAGCCTCACTGCCCATAAATGCACATTCACCATTGCCTGGATCACACACACACACAGTGGGCATCTCTGTAACAAGGTGCTGCCTCCTACACTGGCTTGTGTCATAGGCGGAACATTAATTCAATCAATGTTCCATCTAGACCAGGCAAGGGCAAACTGGGCCCTTGAGCTGTTTTGAAACTACAAGTCCCATGAGACATTGCAAGACCCTGACAATCACAGGCATGACTCCTAGAGGCAGAGGCATGATGGGATGGGATTTGCAGTTTCACCACAGCTGGAGGGCCGAGATTGCCCACCCCTGATCTAGACTATCACACGAGCCTGTGTAGAAGCCAGGACCTTGTTACAGCGCCACCTAACACAGACCAAGCTCCCTGACACACAATGTGAGATGCCCGCTGTGTGTGACACACAAGAGGAGGAGGAGAGGGGGAGGGGAGTGCTGCAACCACAGATCAAAGTGCCCCCAGGGCAGGCGGCTTACCTGGAAATTTCCCGGTATCCCAGTAGGCCAGTCTGGCCCTGCCTACCAGAAAGTTGTTGCATCCAGGGCTTCTGGTCCCCCCTTGTCCCGGTCCTGGTGCTACTTGATGGTGTCATCTCTGGCTGGGTGTCATATGGGTGCGGTCCACCCTCCCCACACCACCATAGCGACACCACTGAATGCCGGCTCTTTGGTTATGCACTGGTTGTTTGACAGAGGGAGGTGTCTGGGTAGCAGTCCCGCCCATACCCAACATTACACTCTCGATTTGACAGCTTAAGTCTCTCTTCCTGTCTACACAGTACACATCCATCTGGCTTGTCCCCCAATCCCTGGCTGTGCTGGATGATCACACTGCTGAAGGTCCTTTTGAGCCAGAACATACAATCAACAAAATGATGCAGGATAAAGCCCCTGTATGACAGCACAGTGGGACAGAGCTGTGAATGTGGGAAAGTCCTGCCCAATCCGGGACTGTTGGGAGGTACGCTGTACTAGTGTTTGTCTCTCACTACTATCAAAGGTGAAGTTTCCGCCTTTTGCGGGTTCTCTGGTGAAGATCCGGTGTGTGTACTTGGACTCTGTTCCTCAGTCATTTTAGGAGCTCCCACCCTCTCCAATGTACAGATAGTACAGACGGTCTATTATTCAGTTAATCCATGGGAATCTGGTTCTCTCCGGCCTTCAGAAATTTTCTTTGTAACCCATTAGAAACACCCCTCTCTCCATTCCTTGTAGTCATGACCTCTGCAAGGCAACACATCAATATTTGTACTGCATTGCTTCCTTTTCTTCTGCATTTTGTTTCAGGGGAAGGGGGGGATTTTAGGTATTTGCATTTCTTTTCAGGTATATTGATGATTATTTGGTGATGATCGGACTTCTCTTTTATGCTAAACTGATTTTTATTTTTTGAAGCAAGTCTTCTCTATAGAAAAGTGTGATTTCCTGTGTGACTGACTGCATTTGTCTATGTGGATCCGAGTTCCCCGGCTGATTTTTTATACACAACAAGCGCTCTATGACCAACTTATCCATTGAAGAGGTCAGACTTATAAGGTGAGTGGATGACGGATTGGGGGGGTTCATTGAAGATTGAAGAACACAAAGGAGCTCCTTCCATGTCACCGAGGAGGAGATTTATTGTACTTAGTAGTGTGGGGGACTCGATTTTCACATGCTGTACATGATTTAGGGGGAATTTCATCATATTGCAATTTTTTTTTTCCATTTTATGTGGTATGAGATTTTGTATGTTAAATCATTGGATATCTATGTATTCATCTAACACTGTTTGGCACTTTATTATTTTCATATTTAATATGTTTTGTATAAGAGTGATTATATTTATATGAGGAATATTGATTTACAGTATAATATATAATATTTTTGGGGTGTATTTATATATTTTTTTCTTTTTAAGCAGTGTTGTTATTATGGTGTATGATTAAAATACTTATAGGAAGGGATAGGGGGAGGGATTGTTACTTTTTAATCTTTTTTGCTTTTTCTTTGACATGTCTGACTAGAAGATCTTGGAGATGGCAGAAATATCCTATTATGAGGCCCTTATGAGTAAGAACATTCATTTCCAAATTTTTAAAGAAATATATACAAGGAGAAATATTTTTTTATTAGGTCCTATAAAGAATAAAAAAAATAAAAAATAAAGTCTACTTATCACTTACTAAGAGCGCGTTCTCTTCATCTTCAACTAAAATTAAAAATGATTTTAGAATACAGCAAGCAAAATGTATTTATTAATATAGCCGAATGCATCTACATATAAAATAATAAAAGTGACATAATAAAAAAATGACATTACCATCAGCTTACAAAAGAATATGTTTGATATTTATCTTCCGGGAAGGTGGTGAGTGAAATCTTCCCTCTCTGGAAGAGTGATGGGTGTCTCTGGTATCGGACAATTTAGGATATTTTGGATATTTTGTCCTCCTCTGGTCACTGTGGTTCCTCCTCACTAAGTGACTACATTGTTCTGTATTAATGGAACGGCTGGTGGGAGGAACTACTACACCCAGCAGGGGACAAGCTTTCCAACAAACCCAAAGTGTCCGATGCCAGCAGTGTCCAGAGCAAAAATGTAACTCACCGTCCACCAGAGAGGTAAGTATGAAATATTCATATACAGTATAGCAGTGTTCATTCTCAATACATATTTCTCTTTCTTCCCTTGTTTTTCCTCTTTTTTCTCTCTTTGCCTTCTCTCTAATTTTCTTCTTAGTATTAGTTAGTAGCAGGCAATATCCTAGGTGTGATGTGCCCTGTGCTATCTTTTGTTATAAGATAAAAAGTTGCTTATTTTCAGAGTACGTATTGTCAGGTTTTGACTATGTGTCTGTGTGCGGTACTCATGTACCCTGGTTGTATTCTGTACTCTGACTCTTTTCTTTTATTTCAAAATAAAACTCATTATATGCAACAATAGAGATAATGCTATAACTACTGGTAACCCAGTGTTGCTCCATACATATTAGTGGATAGCTGCTTTTGTATTCAGGTCGGGTCTGAACAGAATTATGTAACATTTTGGGAAAAATATACAGCCAAGAAGTCCAGAACTTGATGCTATTATAGCAAAAACCTCCACAGCCACCATGTATTTCCCTCTGGTGCTCAGATAGGCCGGGATCATGGCAATCCAGACACTGCAGAACACCAGCATGCTGAAGGTGATGTACTTGGCCTCATTAAAACTGTCCGGTAATGTCCTGGCTAAAAAAGCGATAATGAAACTCACAGCTGCCAGAAGCCCCATATATCCCAGGACAGAGTAGAAGCCGATAACTGAACCCTCATTACACTGAATGATGATCTTCCCCTGATAAAAGTGAGTGTCCCGATCCTGGAAGGGGGGAGAAATAGACAACCAAGTGACACAGATTATGACTTGGACCAATGAGAAGACACAAATAATAAAATTGGGCAGTTTGGCTCCCATCCATTTCCTCCAGGGACTCCCAGGTTTGGTGGCTTTAAAAGCAATACACACCATGATACTTTTGGCAAGTAGAGAAGAGACGGCAACTGAGAAGATGACACCAAAAGAGGTGACACGCAGCATGCAGGTCACATCTACTGGATGGCCGAGGAACAAGAAGACACAGAGGAAGCTCAGCATGATGGAGACCAGGAGAAGATAGCTCAGGTCCCGGTTATTGGCTTTAACAATGGGGGTGTCCTGGTATTGTATAAATATCCCCAATATTAAACCAGTCAGAAGACAACAGAGGATGGAGACAGCTGAAAATACTCCAACAATGGGATCATCAGTGTAGGAGAGAAATTCCACCACTCTTGGAACACACCGATCCTTCTTCTCATTTGGCCATTCATCATCAGGACATTTCATGCAGTTTTCACTGTCTGCAGGAAGAACAATACAAACACAATGAGCATTGGGGTCAGAGATTGTGAGAAAACAACTTATCTTGTGTTGTCTCACTGCTAGCAATGGGATTTTCATCAGTGCATCGTGGGAGAAAAAAATAAAATAAAATAAATAATACATTTAAATATAACAATAAAATGTGAAAAAATATAATAAATAATAAATTACCTCAATATACAATATTTAAATGTTAAAGACGTTCATTAATATAAGATCGATAGATCGATGATATCAGACAGTTGAACTCCTATATGTAGAGACTTCCCATTGGCAAGTGGTAACATTAACATCTTCCCGCCCCACCTATAGCAAAATGATGGCCGGGTGGAAGCCATGTTGTTCTGGGAGGACCTCCTATGATGTCCTCCCAGAATCTGCCTCTCACATAGTCGTGGGGCCACACAGCGGCACTATCCTTCACTGGCTGTGTCCACAGACACAGCTTATGACTGATCACTGTACCAGCCCACTGTAAGTACCATGTGATTGCTGTGGCCAATCACAGTAGATCACATGACAATTGTAAACAATGGATGCCTTCCTTATTTATACTAGTAATGGTAGTGATCAGTGACTTATAGCGGGACTACAATATTGCGGGAGACAATCTGATATTAACCGACACTTTTGATACTTTGCGTAAACCTAGCTGCGGACTTAACCGTTGGCTCAATGATAGTCCCAGAGTGTTTTTTTTTTAACCACTTAAAGAACGAGCCTGTTTTTACAAGTTAAAAACATGTTTTTTTGTTAGAAAATTACATAGAACCCCCAAACATTATAAAAAAAAATTCTAACACCATAGAGAATAAAATGGCGGTCATTGCAATACTTTTTACGCAGCTGTCTTACAAGCGCACTTTTTTGGGAAAAAAATCACTTTTTTTAATAAAAAAATAGGACAACAGTAAAGTTACCCCAAATTTGTTTATATTGTGAAAGATGATGTTATGCCAAGTAAAATTGATACCCAACATGTCACGCTTCAAAATTGCATCCGCTCGTGGAATGGCGTCAAACTTTTACCCTTAAAAATCTCCGTAGGCGACGTTTAAAAAATTCTACAGGTTGCATGTTTTGAGTTAAAGAAGAGGTCTAGGGCTAGAATTATTGCGTTGTCAAGGCTACCCCCAATATACACTTGATTCCCCGCCATGATGTGGGGATTCTCCACCTGTACATGGGAGCACAGTTGTAGCCATTGACTTTATTTTAGTGTCCTTGGCTGAGGCTTTTTCTGAACCGTGTAATTGGGAATCACATACTTGCTGGTAGTTCCAGCTATCCCCACTAGAGACCAGCAGAGAGCAACATTTCCTGGAGAGAAGGAGCTCTCCACGGAGCTTTCATCTCATCTCCCTGCGGCTTCCCCAGGACCTGGGTTGGCGTCTCAGCGGGACTAACGTCATCCCAGAGGACGGCACGGAGCTTCCTGTTTCCCCTCTCCCATAGACATGGCTCTTGAATCTGCACCCCGCATGTTGGAGGGCCCCCCACATGCTGGATCTCATGCCTTTTGAGTGACACCTAGCTAAAGGTACCGGCGGCCAGCCCGTTTTCCTATTCAGGTCACATCATTTTCATCATCCTATTTTGAGACCTGTTAGCCCCCTCCCTCTGCTCAAGGGATCATAGGTGGTTTTTCAAGTGCTTCATTATTTTTATTCATTATTAATTTTTACTTACCGTATATACTCGAAAATAAGCCGAGTTTTTCAGCACATTTTTTGGTGCTGAAAATGCCCCCCTCGGCTTATACTCGAGTCACCTTTTTGAGCCTGATCTTCTAGACTTTGGCGACCCGGTATCGGTCCAAACGTGGCACACATCTTCCTCTACAAGTGTGCAAAGTTTGTTGTTCGGGAGACTTACGACCGGGGAGCACCGATTTTTTAAAATTCGGGCACCCCTTCCATAGACTCCCATGTTAAACGGTAATTTCTCTGGTAACTTTGGGGACCCGGTACCGGCCGTCCGTAGGTCCCAGTTCTCCTCTACAAGTGTGCAAAGTTTGCTGTCTGGGGAACCTACGGTCAGGAAGCACCACATTTTCAAAGCCGGGCACCACTTCTATATACTCCCATTTTAAACGTAAGTCTAGTCATGGACACAGTGAGGCATGGACACAGTGAGGCATGGACACAGTGAGACATGGGCACAGTGAGGCATGGACACAGTGAGGCATGGGCACAGTAAGGCATGGGCACAGTGAGGCATGGGCACATTGAGGCATGGGCACAGTGAGGCATGGACACAGTGAGGCATGGGCACAGTGAGGCATGGACACAGTGAGGCGTGGACACAGTGAGGCGTGGGCACAGTGAAGTGTGGGCACAGTGAGGTGTGGGCACAGTGAGGTGTGGACACAGTGAGGCATCAGCACAGTGAGGCATCGGCACAGTGAGGGAAAATGAGGCACAGTAAGGAATGCAGATGGACACCCTAGGCTTATACTCGAGCCAATACATTTTCCCATTTTTTTGTGGTAAAATTAGGTGCCTCGGCTTATATTCAGGTCGGCTTATACACGAGTATTTTATGATTGAATAACTTACTTATTTCTTCTCTAAACCATCCAGAGACAGTCTGCTATGTGTTTTCCATGAGCGCAGGATCTTTGTGTATTGACAGCCCCAATGTTGGCCGCCATTACTAGTATAAAAAAATAAAAATAATAATAAATAAATTCCAGTACAAACAGATTGTAGTCTATAACTTTTATGCAAACCAAACAATATACGCTTATTGGGATTTTTTTTACCAAGGACATGTAGCAGATCACATTTTGGCCTAAATGTATGAATGAATTTGTTTTTTAAAATGTTTTATTGGATATGATTTTTAGGAGAAAGTAAAAAATATATATATTTTTCAAAATATATTCTCTATTTTTGCTTATAGCAGCGCAATACATAAAAAAATAAAAAACTGTGGTGATAAAATACCACCAAAAGAAAGACATTCTGTTTGAGTACAGTGTGCAATTTGCAGTTAAAGTAGCGCAGTGCTGAATAGCAAAAAACAGCCTGGTCATGAAGGGGTTTAAATCTTCTGGAGCTCGACTGGTTAAAGTGATAAAACTTGGAGAAATGCGCACACATCACAGAGATGTACTTCATATGACACACAGAGATACCTTCTATCCAGTCCAACAATAATTTACTAACAAATACAAACTCTACCGGAAATGTTGGAGATTTCTCCTTCTGGACATGAGACGCACTCATAGCAGCATTTGTGAATTGAAGATCCAAACTTTTTTCTGCTGCCGGGTATACAGGGATCTGAACATCGAGATACCGGAGGCTGAAATCAGATATTATTATTATTATTATTATTATTATTATTTTGGGCTGTTACTGATTACAATTTTCGTGTTCTATTAATCGTTTTTTTTTATCGATTAAAAGACTAATTTTGATTAATTATAACCGTAATGTCCACACATCTCCCCCGTAATGTCCACATCTCCCCCGTAATGTCCACACATTTCCCCCGTAATGTCCACACATCTCCCCCGTAATGTCCACACATCTCCCCTGTAATGTCCACACATCTCCCCTGTAATGTCCACATCTCCCCCAGTAATGTACACACATCTCCCCCAGTAATGTCCACACATCTCCCCTATAATGTCCACACATCTCCCCCAGTAATGGCCACACATCTCCCCCAGTAATGTCCACACATCTCCCCCAGTAATGTCCACATCTCCCCCAGTAATGCCCACACATCTCCCCCAGTAATGCCCACACATCTCCCCCGTAATGCCCACACATCTCCCCCGTAATGTCCACACATCTCCCCCAGTAATGATTGTCCACACATCTCCCCCAGTAATGTCCACACATCTCCCCCGTAATGTCCACACATTTCCCCCAGTAATGTCCACACATCTCCCCTGTAATGTCCACACATCTCCCCCAGTAATGTTCACATCTCCCCCAGTAATGCCCACACATCTCCCCCAGTAATGTCCACACATCTCCCCCGTAATGTCCACACATCTCCCCCAGTAATGTCCACACATCTCCCCCAGTAATGTTCACATCTCCCCCAGTAATGCCCACACATCTCCCCCAGTAATGTCCACACATCTCCCCCGTAATGTCCACACATCTCCCCCAGTAATGTCCACACATCTCCCCCAGTAATGTCCACACATCTCCCCCGTAATGTCCACACATCTCCCCTGTAATGTCCTCACATCTCCCCCGTAATGCCCACACACCTCCCCTGTAATGCCCACACATCTCCCCCAGTAATGTCCACACATCTCCCCTAGTAATGTCCACACATCTCCCCCTGTAATGTCCACATCTCCCCCAGTAATGTCCACACATCTCCCCCAGTAATGTCCACACATCTCCCCTATAATGTCCACATCTCCCCCAGTAATGTCCACACATCTCCCCCAGTAATGCCCACACATCTCCCCCGTAATGTCCACACATCTCCCCCGTAATGCCCACACATCTCCCCCGTAATGCCCACACATCTCCCCCGTAATGCCCACACATCTCCCCCAGTAATGTCCACACATCTACCCCAGTAATGTCCACCCATCTCCCCCGTAATGTCCACACATCTCCCCCGTAATGTCCACCCATCACCCCCGTAATGCCCACACATCTCCCCTGTAATGTCCACACATCTCCCCCAGTAATGTCCACACATCTCCCCCGTAATGTCCACACATCTCCCCCAGTAATGTCCACACATCTCCCCCAGTAATGTCCACACATCTCCCCCGTAATGTCCACACATCTCCCCTGTAATGTCCACACATTTCCCCCAGTAATGTCCACACATCTCCCCTATAATGTCCACATCTCCCCCAGTAATGTCCACACATCTCCCCCAGTAATGCCCACACATCTCCCCCGTAATGTCCACACATCTCCCCCGTAATGCCCACACATCTCCCCCAGTAATGATTGTCCACACATCTCCCCCAGTAATGTCCATACAGTAGGTGCACGCGATATTGTGTCAATCTCGCTCCCTTTCTCGGCGAGATTGAGCACCTACGAGCCCCATCGCGGGAGCCAGCACCGAGCTGGCTTGCCGCGATAGAGACAAAGCCGTCATAGAAGCGACGGGAGATCCGACTTGGATTCCCGCCAATTCTACACGTGTGCGGCGTTTGTTATGAATCCTGAGGGGGAAGTCCCTGCCGGATTTTAAATAAAAATTCGGCATGGGTTCCCCCCTCAGGAGCATACCGGGCCCTTAGGTCTGTTATGGGTTGTAAGGAGAGCCCCCCCTACGCCGAAAAAACGGCGTAGGGGGTCCCCCTACAATCCATACCAGACCCGTATCCAAAGCACGCTACCCGGCCGGCCAGGAAAGGAGTGGGGACGAGCGAGCGCCCCCCCCCCTCCTGAGCCGTACCAGGCTGCATGCCCTCAACATGGAGGGGTTGGGTGGTCTGGGGCAGGGGGGCGCACTGTGGCCCCCCCCACCTCAGAGCACCCTGTCCCCATGTTGATGAGGACAGGGCCCCTTCCCGACAACCCTGGACGTTGGTTGTCGGGGTATGAGGGCTGGAGGCTTATCGGAATCTGGGAGCCCCCTTTAATAAGGGGGCCCCCAGATACCGGCCCCCCACCCTAAGTGAATGGATATGGGGTACATCGTACCCCTAACCATTCACCTGTAGGAAAAATGTCAAAGTTAATAAACACACCACACAAGGGTTTTTAAAATAATGTATTTTTCTGCTCTGGAGGCTCCCCCTGTCTTCTTTATTAGCTCTTCTACCAGGGGGAGCTTCTTCTTTGACATCTTCGGGTGGGTGGGGGCCGCCGTCTGGTTCTCTTCCACCGCCGGGGGGGGGGGGTCACTTTTAAAAAAGCCCCCACCCCCGGCGGGTTTCCTCCGGCGTCTTCGGCGGGGGGGCTTCTTCTTCCGCTATCCCGACGGGTCTTCTCCGCTATCCGGGGGGTCTTCTCAACTCTTCGGGGGTCTCCTTCTATGTTCGCCGCTCTCCGCTGTTGACTCGGCGCACCCCGGTTCTTCCTCCAGCTGTCCGGTGCCTTCTCCTTCAGCGCTGAACATCTATCTTCTTCTTCCGTGCTGTGACGTATTCTTCTTCTTCCGGGCTGTGACGTCATCTTCTTCACTTCTCCAGATGTTGACAGGCCGGCTCTTCTTGCTGAAATGGCAGGTGCGCTGCTTTCATCGGACCTATATAGGCCTCACAGTCCCATCATGCTCTGTACCTACCCATGTGATACCTACCCACGTGGGTAGGTATCACATGGGTAGGTACAGATCATGATGGGACTGTGAGGCCTATATAGGTCCGATGAAAGCAGCGCACCTGCCATTTCAGCGAGAAGAGCCGGCGTGTCAACATCGGGAGAAGAGAAGAAGAGAAGACGCCACAGCACAGCGGCCTGAAGGGAGAAGTAGAAGTTGTCACAGAACAGCGTAAGAAGAGGAGAAGACGTCACAGAACAGCGGAAGAAGGAGAAGGCACCGGACAGCGGGAGGAAGAACCGGGGTGCGCCGAGTCAAGAGCGGACAGCGGCGAACATAGAAGAAGACCCCCCGGAGCGGAGAAGACGTCACAGAAGAGCGGTGAAGACCCCGGAGAGCAGGAGAAGACCCCCGGAAATCGGAAGAAGAAGCTTCCCCTGGTAAAAGAGCTAAAGAAGACAGGGGGAGCCTCCGGAGCAGACTAATAAAATATTTTAATACCCTGTGTTTTTTATTTGTGTTTTTACCACTTTTCCTCCAGGTGAATGGGTAGGGGTACGATGTACCCCATATCCATTCACTTAGGGTGGGGGGCCGGTATCTGGGGGCCCCCTTATTAAAGGGGGCTCCCAGATTCCGATAAGCCTCCCGCCCGCATACCCCGACAACCAACGGCCAGGGTTGTCGGGAAGGGGCCCTGTCCTCATCAACATGGGGACAGGGTGCTCTGGGGTGGGGGGGCCGCAGTGCGCCCCCCTGCCCCAGAGCACCCAACCCCCCCATGTTGAGGGCATGCAGCCTGGTACGGCTCAGGAGGGGGGGGCGCTCGCTCGTCCCCACTCCTTTCCTGACCGGCCGGGTAGCGTGCTTTGGATACGGGTCTGGTATGGATTGTAGGGGGACCCCCTACGCCGTTTTTTCGGCGTAGGGGGGCTCTCCTTACAACCCATAACAGATCTAAGGGCCCGGTATGCTCCTGAGGGGGGAACCCATGCCAAATTTTTATTTAAAATCCGGCGGGGACTTCCCCCTCAGGATTCATAACAAACGCCGCACACGTGTAGAATTGGCGGGAATCCAAGTCAGATCTCCTGTCGCTTCTATGACGCGCACGTTGGAATGTGCTGTCACTATTCCAGTGAGTGCGAGATGTCGGCGAGATCTCGGCACCATGTCGCCGAGAATCAGCGCGATGCTGTCATGCTAAAAACACAATATCACAAACACCTACTGTACGTCTCCCCTGTAATGTCTACACATTTCCCCTGTAATGTCCACACATCTCCCCCGTAATGTCCACACATCTCCCCCGTAATGCCCACACATCTCCCCCTGTAATGTCCACACATCTCCCCCAGTAATGCCCACACATCTCCCCTGTAATGTCCACACATCTCCCCCAGTAATGTCCACACATCTCACCCATTAATGTCCACACATCTCCCCAGTAATGTCCACACATCTCCCCCGTAATGTCCACACATCTCCCCCGTAATGCCCACACATCTCCCCCAGTAATGTCCACACATTTCCCCGGTAATGTCCACACATTTCCCCCGTAATGTCCACACATTTCCCCCGTAATGTCCACATCTCCCCCAGTAATGTCCACACATCTCCGATATAATGTCCACATATCCCCCAATAATGTCCACACATCTCCCCCAGTAATGCCCACACATCTCCCCCGTAATGTCCACACATCTCCCCCGTAATGCCCACACATCTCCCCCAGTAATGATTGTCCACACATCTCCCCCATTAATGTCCACACATCTCCCCCGTAATGTCCACACATCTCCCCCGTAATGTCCACACATCTCCCCCGTAATGTCCACACATCTCCCCCGTAATGTCCACACATCTCCCCCATAATGCCCACACATCTCCCCCGTAATGTCCACACATCTCGCCCGTAATGTTCACACATCTCCCCCGTAATGTCCACACATCTCACCCAATAATGTCCACACATCTCCCCCGTAATGTCCACACATCTCCCCCATAATGTCCACACATCTCCCCTGTAATGTCCACACATCTCCCCCGTAATGCCCACACATCTTCCCTGTAATGTCCACACATCTCCCCCAGTAATGTCCACACATCTTCCCTAGTAATGTCCACACATCTCCCCCAACTGTAAATCCAAGGGTGTATGCTTTACAAAATAATCAGAAATTACTAAAGAAGACCTTACGTGAAGTTCAAGAATCCTATAAGGAGATTGTAAATAGACACAGACGAACCATTCCTCCCTATGCATTAGGTGATAAGTAGTGTTGAGCAGAATATGCCATATTCGATTTCGCGATATATCTCGAATATATATTCGAATATTCGAGAAATTCGAATATTCGTGATATTTTATCGAAATTAAATGATTGCGATTTTTCGCTATTGCGAATGCGAAAATAATTGTGATTTTTTGATAACTGCGGTAGGAGCACTCTGATTGGCTCAGAATATTCGTGATATTTTATCGAAATATCGCAACATGCGAATGCGATATTTATTGCGCAATTTCGAGAAATGCTGGAGGAGCGCTCTGATTGGCTCAGAATATTCGTGATATTTTATCGAAATATCGCAACATGCGAATGCGATATTTATTGCGCAATTTCGACAAATGCTGTAGGAGCACTCTGATTGGCTCAGAATATTTGTGATATTTTACAATACAAAATAATTGCGAATATTCGGCAAATGCGGAAGGAGCACTCTGATTGGCTCAGAATATTCTTGATATTTTACAATACAAAATAATTGCGAATATTCGGCAAATGCAGAAGGAGCACTCTGATTGGCTCAGAATATTCTTGATATTTTACAATACAAAATAATTGCGAATATTCGGCAAATGCGGAAGAAGCACTCTGATTGGCTCAGAATATTCGTGATATTTTACAATACAAAATAATTGCGAATATTCGGCAAATGCGGAAGGAGCACTCTGATTGGCTCAGAATATTCGTGATATTTTACAATACAAAATAAAAAGTGTTTTGCATTGGTGGTGATTCTTTACTCTATCCATCTGTCACAGCCGTTTGTCAATCAAACACCTTGAAGATTGAACACGTTCATGCTGCATGCTTTGGACTTTTTTTCACTTCACATATCAAAGACATTTTTATGAAAGATTATTTTTCTATTATTGGGACTATATTTCTTTATATATTTGTTTCACTGTGTATTTCACAAGTTATTTGCGCTTGCTTATTTTATAATTTGCCCACATGTCTTGTCACTAGACATATTTTTTATTCTTGTAGAGCGACTCCATTTTCTGTCTTGTATTAATTTATGTTGTATAACATTTTTGAGTTGCTGCTGTATTCTCCCCTTTTTTAAGGTATGCGCAATTTTTTCCTTCTTACAAAAAATAATAATATCAAACATACAAATATTCATAACAGAAACATACACAAAGCCCCCCCCTTTTGCATCAGAGACAATCAGAGTTCTCCTACCACAGTTATCGAAAATTCGCAATCATTTTCGCATTCGCAATAGCGAAAAATCGCAATTTTTTTTTTTTCAATTTGGCAACATAAAAGGATCGCCTCAGCTTAGCTACTCGGCCCAGGGTCTCTAATCATACCAGCAATGCTTTTAGACGTCGATAGGATGTGATCTGTTTTAAAAATCAAATTGAAAAAATGTGAATATTCGGAATTGCGAATATTCACCGCGAAATTCGAAATATAGCGCGATTTCTCGAATATGCTATATTCGAGTCGAATATTCGCAATGCGAATATTCGTGAGCAACACTAGTGATAAGGTCTGGCTATCCACTAAACACTTAGGTTAACCAGAGGACAATGGTCTGATGGACCGTTTTAATCAGACCAAACTGATCGTGTGTGGGCCCCATCGGTTATTTATCCATAGGTTGAAAAAAAGCAATCTTGTTTTAAATTTAACCAATGGATACCTAACCGATAGGAAAAAAAACGATCGTTAGTAGGCATGACCATCGATTAAAAATCCATGTATGCTCAGAATCAAGTCGACGCATACTTGGAAGCATTGACATTTTTTCAGCACATCGTTGTGTTTTACGTCACCGTGTTCTGACACGATCGGTTATTTAACCGATGGTGTGTGGGCGCGATGGACCATCAGTCAGTTTCATCGGTTAACCGACGACAACGGTCTATCAGACCATTCTCAACGGATGGACTGATTGTGTGTACGAGACTTTAAACTTCCTTCTCAGAAACTTGGTCCTACGTTTATTGGACCCTTTTATGCAATTGCACAACTTATTCCTGTGGCCTACAACCTTAAACTACCACCTTCTATGGAGATCCATCCTGTTTTCCATACAGCTATTTTAAAGCCTTTCAGAAGTAATCCTTTTTCTTCCAAAAATATTTTATTAGAGTTTTCCATGAAATATACAGAGAAATACATCACACTGGGGTACAGGTTCCATACACAGTAAGCTCAACAGTAGGGATGAGCTTCGAGTTCGAGTCGAACTCATGTTCGACTCGAACATTGCCAGTTCGCCTGTTCGGCGAACAACGAACAATTAGGGGTGTTCGCGGCAAATTCGAAAAGCCGCGGAACACCCTGTTAAAGTCTATGGGAGAAATCTAAAGTGTTAATTTTAAAGGCTAATACGTGGTCTTTCCCAGTGACGTACGAGGGTGCGTCAGAGGGGGCGGGGTCACGTGACTGGTGGCCGTTTCCCCTATATAAGAAATGTCACAGCTCCAGCGCGTCATTCCGCTGGGCTGTGTCCAGCGGAGAGTGGAGCTAGCCTGCTGCGCTCTAAACAGATGGATCTTCTCATCGCTGAACCGGACCGCTGATCACCCATCCATCGCTGGAGAGATCATCCGTCGCAGGATAGAAGACCACGTTGGAGCGGGGGGCCGGGCCGAGAGTGGATTCACATCGCTGGATTTTTATTTATTTTTTATTAATAAAGGATTTTTTTCTACGGTGTCTGTGTGTTTTTTTTTTAACTATTTACACTTCCTTCGTGAAATGGTAGAGGTACAGTGTACCCCATTACCAATTCACATAGGGGGGGGCAGGATCTGGGGGTCCCCTTTGTTAAAGGGGTCTTCCAGATTCTGATAAACTCCCGCCCGCAGACCCCCACAACCACCGGGCAAGGGTTGTGGGGATGAGGCCCTTGTCCCCATCAACATGAGGACATCCTCCCCATGTTGAGGGCATATGGCCTGGTGCGGTTCAGGAGAGGGGGGGGCGCACTCTGTCCCCCCCTCTTTTCTGCGGCCGGCCAGGTTAACATGCTCGGATAAGGGTCTGGTGTGGATTTTTAGGGGAACTCCACGCCATTTTTTTTTAAATTTGGGGTGGAGTTCCCCTTAAAATCCACACCAGACCTGAAGGGTCTGGTATGGATATTTGCGGGGAACCCCACATCATTTTTTTTTTAATTGACAGCGGGGTTCCCCTTAATATCCATATCAGACCTGAAGGGCCTGTTAATGGAATTTGGGGGACCCCCAGCTTTTTTATTTTTATTTATTTTATGAATGAATCATCTCTGTAATTGCCAGAGCCGACAATTCATTAGAGCCGCAAAGCCGGTTTTAAATGCCTTTTTTTCTTTCAGAAATGACACTTTGTGCAGGGACAGTTCTATGTACGGGAAACATGCGCTATTTCACATGCTGACTTTACACCCCCCCCCCAGGTACGAAATTTAAAGTAATATTACACTTTTATTGTTTCACTTTTAGCATTATTAAATTCACTGCTCCTGAAAAAACGGCCATTTAAAAAAAAAAATTGCATTGATACATGTCCCCTGGGACAGGACCCAGGTCCCCAAACATTTTTTAGGACAATAACTTGCATATTAGTCTTTAAAATGAACACTTTAGATTTCAAATGTTCGAGTCCCATAGACTTTAACGGGGTTCTAAAGTTTACACGAACATTTGGTGTGTTCGCAAGTTCTGATGCGAACCGAACAGGGGGGTGTTCGGCTCATCCTTACTCAACAGTAGCTAACAGGTTGCTAACATCAAAATTGTCTAGAGGTTAGGTTAGAACTATATGGAGCTCTACAACATTACAAGTTGTATGTAAGGTCCGAGCGTGTAGTGGTTTCTCTCTTTGATCATGTGTCTCGGCTCAAATTAACTTACTAACACTCTCAGAGACTATCCAAACAACATGATCTCAACTGGCATCCCCTATCTCCCTGTCCAAGGCCGATTCCCAGAATGCATGATCCGCACTCATAGAAGAGTATGGTTCCCTGAACCCGGAGGCATACAGAGCCAAAATCATGTGAGACTGGGGTGATGAGCTGGAACATAGGGATTCGAACACCGTTGGGTTTCTTGTGTATTCGACTACTTTCGCTGGGATGTCCAGAAAGTGTTTTATTTGCCTGTAGGGCCAAGGAAGGATTTAGTGTTAGACCGTGCCGCAGGATCTTGTATCTTCAGAAATGTACCCCTGTGAAAGAAGTGAGTAATCCTTTTTCTGGTCATACACATTCCCCACTAGACCCTCTCAAAGTGCAATGGGAGGAAAAATTATTATTGATTAAAATTCTTGACTCTCGTATTCATTGGGATAAACTACAATACCTATTAAGATGCAAAGGCTATGACCCACAAGAGGATTCTTGGGAGCCTGAGGAGCATATTTAAGATTAAGAGCATTTCACAAGAGATTTCCTCAAAAACCTGTCCCTAAGACTTCCAGAAGCTGTCCTGGGAGGAGAAGGGGGGGTGGTCAGGACTTGGGCTCAAACCTGGGAACTCTTCTGTGTCTGGCATTGATTCTTCTCACTGAGCTATCTGGAAAACTGGACAGCGCCCAGCCTGATCTATTGGACAATACTGCCTGCTCTGTTGGATAACCCTGTCTTGTGTCTTGATTGCTGTTGAACCTTGATCTCCTTGCTCCTCCCATGAACTTTCTATAAAAGCCTTGCCTTTGCACTTCCTGTTGCCAGATTATTGTGGTCTGTTCTTGCATACTACTTGAGCTATGTCTATTGCTGTATGGAAACGGCTTTGGCTTGTGCCCCGACTACAAAACTTTCCTCCTACTTCAACCTTGGCTTGTGACCTCAACTACGAAACTCTGTCCTGAACAGATCTCAGCTTGTGACCCCAACACTGATCATTGGTCTAGCAATTCAGACTTTCCTATCTTTGGCAGACCTGAGAACTAGCTTGCCTGACGTTGTCGGCCATTGGTCTCCACTCATTACAGGTATTCTCCTAACACCTTATAATATCCCACAACCATCACACCTTATAATATCCCACAACTGTCACACCTAATAATATCTCACAACAGTCACACCTAATAATATCCCACAACTGTCACACCTTATAATATCCCACAACCGTCACACCTAATAATATCTCACAACTGTCACACCTAATAATATCCCACAACTGTAGCACCTAATAAAATCTCACAACTGTCACAAATGTCAATATACATAATCTGTCACCAACTGGCTGATGTGTTCCTGTTTGGTCACATTAGATCAGACACCATTTATCCAGGAGACACTTCTAGGAGCTCTGCTTATAAGAAACTTTTCATGTGCACAAAATTACCGCAATCAACAACCTTCGCCAACTCAAAAATGATCCCATTCATGAGCAGCATATTTGCTAGTATATCTTAGTGTAGCACCTTCTAATGTGCTAGTAGAATGGTGCAAGCAAATTAGTCTTTAATCTGGGTAAAGAGTTTATTTCAGGTCACAAGAAAAACAAGCTGCGCTATTAAGGTTAAATAAATAAATCTGTGACATATATAAACTGTGCCAGAAACATGTGAATGAAAATCGTGAATGTAAACATAATGTTCAGACACTCTCAATAATTGTTTAGAGAATGAAAAATCCGTAAAGATGTGATGAACCAATTAAAGTCCATAGAAATAAAATATCATAGGTGAATGAAGTCCCATAAAATCCAAAGAAATATTTCAAACTTCAGTCTCCAATTAGTGAAGGAAATTACTGCAACCCGAAATGTGACGATAGAGAGACACCTCCACCTTAATGACACACTTACCAGCTGGAATTGATCTCTTATCACAGGAGATCAAAAATCGCATCTAAACTGGTTAAATGACCACCATGGAAAGCGTCAATGTGTTACAGCCTCATTCAATGTATGTTGCAAGATGCGCCATAAAAAGAAAAAAAAAGGAGCTTGCATAGCATAAAATCCAAGGTAAATGTATTTAAAAATATAAAATGTGCACTTACAATGAGTCAAATGCTGTGTGCATGTAAATGATCGAGCCGGCCGGCTCCTCAATCCACCTGCCCGTGTCTTCAGGTACAGCTGAGCACGGTGACGTCAGAACGTTGCTTACCCAACGTTTCGTCACAAAAATAGTTGGATTCCTCATACAGGGAGGTGTCTGGTGCCTCCCCCTGGTTCTGGGAGTTTGGATAAGTTTCTAGAAGCTGGAGGGTTGAGGTCAGAAGAATTGATCTTCTAACTTAGGGGAGCTTAGCCAATCTCCAGGAAGTTGTCCTGGCATGGGGCTATGCCATCCCTTAGGTATAGATAAAGCATGCTGTCTGGAGAGTTGGGTGGAAGATGGAGATGGAGTGCTAAGGAAACTGTCGGTGGCCCTCATAGGCGTGCGCACATAGGGTGTAAGGTGTGCCTGGGCACACCCTAATCACCCTGTACTGTGCAGATTCCCCCTGCTGCCTGGCTGCAGAGAAAGGGACTGGGGAATCTCTGTCCTCAGTCCCTTTCTCTGTCTCAAAAGTTAGACATCAGGGGTCTGTTTGGACCACTGATATTTCACCAAAGCCCCCCAACAGGGCTCCTAATATATATATATATATATATATATATATATATATATATATATATATATATATATATATATATATATATATATATATATATATATATATATTTAAAAAAATAAAAAAAAATAATAAAAATAAAATTGTAAAAAAATAATAATAGTAATACAAATAAAGACACTGACAACAATCTCTGCCCTGCTGACAAAGCCCTACTGACTTGCCCACTGCCATATACGGTATATTACACATGCATGTGTGTTTGAGCTTTGGTGTGCACACCCTAATGCCATAGGCTGCGCACGCCTATGGTGGCCCTAGAAGGGGGGGGGCTCTGCCTCGGGCTGGAGCTTGGGCTGGCTTGGGAGAATCCTGACAGCAGTGCAGTTTGAAAGGAATCTTACTTAAAAAGCAGCGGAAGCAAGGATGACAGTGTGAGTACGCCAGCATGTTCAAGGACTCACAAGGGGAAAGATTGCCACATGTAGCAAGCCTTTATGGAGGACAGCCTTGTGCTTAAATTGTTCCTTTCCCTTGCCCTGGGAGATCTTCTGTGAAGCCAGGTGGGCTGGTAAAGAAGCAGCCAGGTGGACTGGTAGTTCCTACAGGCAGTAGAACTTGGATCCGTGTCTATAGAGGAGTTGGAGATACTCCTGGATGTTTATTACTACTCAAAGTACTATTTTGTAAGGGACTGAGCGTTCCTAGTCCTTAAGAGGCTTTTGCATTTTTCATCTTAAAGCGGGGGTTCCGCGGGTTTTCTTTTTTTTTTTTGGATCTTTCTGGCACTCTTACCTTTGGCAATCGGCAACTCGTGTGTCCCAATCGTGTAGCCGCCAGCATTGTTTTTGTCCCACAAACGATACTTTATAAATTTCATAGATGAACGTTTCCAACTTGATTGTGGGCACTCTGAAGCCCACCAGGATGTCCTTCCAGGATACGGTGAATGCTGACGTCCCAGCATTCACCGCTCTATCCTGCGAATGTGCAGTTTTGACTGCACAGTTGCCGAATCATGTGACCCGCGAGATATCGCGGGATTACAGTACAGCACGTCTCCTGGGATTCTTATCACTCACTCCCAGGAGACATAGCGCTTGTCGGGGAAAAGATAATACACACCCACTCCCGCGGGGAATGGATGACTGACACAACACTAAATGCGGCATTACAAAGGTAAGGAATCGGATAAAAAAAAAACGGATTGTGCTTAAACGATGTCTAGTGGTTAGATTTAGATAAACATGAAATTTAAGATGTCTGTGCCCAGAAAGGAGGACAGTTCAAGACCTTGTACATACGGAGGAAGTTGTCCCTGTTTTTTGTTCTTTAATTCAAGTTGGGTATCCCACATATCCCTTCACCCAACCAAGTTGTTACCCCTAATAAAACATAAAAACAAAGCCAAAGGACTGACTTCTTTTCTCCGGTTGCAAGCAGAGAATGCATGTTGCCTAGCTGTGCAGGAATAGGGGAGCCGGTCACCTGCAGCTCCTGTGTGGGTAGTGCTACTTTAAAATAAGGCTAAAAATGTTCTATAAATCATAGTTATGAATTTCCTGAGAAAAATGGTATAAAAAGAAAAACAATCAAGTGATCTCTTACTTTGCCTTTTTTCCAGTAGAAGGGATCACTCATATTGGGAAATGTTTGAGGCACAAAGTCTGGGCTTAGAATCTTGCAAATTCTGAAACGATGGGCACAAAAATAATCTTTTAAAAAAAGCCACATATGTAACCTGAGATCAGTTGGAACTTCTCTTCTCTCATTAAAGTAGATCTTGCCTCCGGTTGGGTCGGTGTAATTAAGATTTCTCACATATTTGTGCAGCTTTTCAAAGAAGACAGAAATAGACACATTACCATGTACAGTAATAAGAGTTCTGGAATTAAATAAAAAATATTAAAAAAAGGGACAGGTTACATTCAAGACACTAGAATAGGAATGAATAAATCAGGACAATTACTTACCGTATATACTCGAGTATAAGCACATTTTTTTGTGATGAAAATGCCCCCCTCGGCTTATACTTGAGTTACCTTTTTGCGCCTGATCTCCCGGACTTTGGGGACCCGGTACCGGCCGGCCGGTACAAGTGTGCAAAGTTTGTTGTCCGGGGGACCCAGGGCCGGTACTATGGGTGGGCGGAAAGGGCGGGTGTCCAGGGCGGAGTGTGGGAGGGGCGGGTTGTTAGCAGGCAGAAGAGTATCCCTATGCTTCATGTTGCCACTCCAGCCTGCATCAAAAGAGAGTGGAGGAAGTGCCCTTCCTGATTGCTGAACTCCTCTTTAAGGCAGCAGTCACGCCCCTTTTTGAGCTCCTGTTAGTGTGACTGGCTGAGTCACAGTAAGAGCTCCACTACAGGTGGGCGGAGCAGGAAGAGACGAGTACACTGCAGTCCCGATTACTGCTTCCTGCCAGGGCCAGCCCTATGATGGGACCGGGTGGTACCATGGGTACCAGGCAGCACTTTTAGGGGGGCAGCATACTGATGCCCGCCAGCCTGTTCCGCCAGCTCCGCTACCCAAATAAAATTGATGTCCTTTTTTTCCCACAAATAGAGCTTTCTTTTGGTGATATTTGATCACCTCTGCGGTTTTTATTATTTGTGCTATAAATATATATATTTTTTTACTTTTTGCTATAATAAATATCCCCAAAATTTAGAAAAATAAACAATTTTCTTCAGTTTAGGCCAATATGTATTCTTCTACATATTTTTGGTACCAAAAAAATAAATAAACAATTAGCGTACATTGATTAGTTTGCGCAAAAGGCATTGTGGCCGCCGGCAATTCACAGGTCCCTTTATACTCCTGGATACATGTATAGAGCCATGGCAGGTCCTTTTATACACCTATATGCATGTATAGAGCCATGACAGGCCCTCTTTATACATCTATAGAGCCATGACAGGCCCTCGTTATACTCCTTTATACACATATAGAGCCATGACAGGTCCTCCTTATACTCCTATATACATTTATAGAGCCATGGCAGGTCCTCTTTATATTCCTTTACATGTAAAGAGTCTCGACAGGTCCTCTATATACATGTATAGAGCCATGACAGGCAGAGGCGTCCCTAGGGGGGGCAGAGGGGGCCCTGACCCCCCCAACATCATGCTGTGCCCCACCATGTGCCCCCCCCAAAAAAAAAAAATTTTTTTTTTTGCAATTTTTGTATTTTGCTCCCCGAGAGGGAGAGCGTCCCCATTCAGCTCTGCGGGGGATTCCTCCCCTCCCTCTGCTCGCCGACACTGCATAATGCGAGCGCTCACACAACCAGATATTCTAGCCTGGAACGTGTTTAAGTGTGTGCACTGCAGACTGCAGTACACTGTAATCACTGAACTACATTATCTCCATCCCTTCTCCCCCCCATCTGTCTCCCTCCCCCTCTCCTGTTCTTTCAAAACATTCACAATTTACTTTCACTTTCAGTTAGGCAGATAATATACGGTGCAAATTTCTTTCCTGCATCCACAGATTGCAGGAAAGAAACTTGCATGATTCCCCCATCAACAGACAGTGCTGACAGGGGAATATCCATCCTGCCCAGCAATTGTATTCTCCCGACAAACAGTGATTATCACTAGTGGCTATATAGCAACCACTAGTGATAATTATAAGAGAATCTGCTCATTAATGGTTCAAATCTCAGCCAGTTTCTGCTGAACCAGCTGAGATTTAAACTGTCTATGGCTGGTCTTAGCTCTTAGGCAGCCCATTCATTGATTAGCACTGTGGAGTGTCGGCTTCCTGGCGTAATCGGGGATGTGGGATTTCAAACACACCGGAGCCCATCTCTATTGGTTGTAGACAGTTGAGCTCCCTGCAGGTTGCTTAGCAGCAGTGGACCCTTCTCTGACGAGCTGATCGGGATGCAATCCAGGTGATGCTCTTAGTCAAATCCTAGTCATAAATATCAATGATTTTATTGATCAAAGCCCACACTTTACAGGCATAGAGCCCACATGGCTGCTGATCATACAGTTGATTATATTTATGTGGTTTTACTCTTGATGCTAATAATTACTGTGTTTATTAGATCTGACTGGGAGCATCACCTGGATCACATGCCATCAGCATGTCAACAGAGAAGGTTATATAGCATTACTGCTGCTAGGTGACCAGCTGGGGGCTCGGCTCTCTATAACCAATAGTGCCAGCCTTCCCCTGCATGCACCCATAATGTCACCAGCACTAGGTCCTAATAGACTGCCGCCGCTGCCAAGGAGACAGATGCCAGACCAGCACTGTCAATAGCAGGGACAGGACAGCTGGGGATCCCCACTGTGGCAGAACACCAGGGCCCGGTGGCAAGACAACCTTTGCAACAATGATAGTTCTCCCACTGCTTTGGACCCTTATATTTTCTTGGTGTGCTGGTGACATATATCTCTTGTTTTCTGCCACCCTGGGGGGCCCCAGTATAGTAGGAAGGGAGCTCACTGCGAACATGTGAAAGGGCCCATAGTGGGATCGTAGTAAAGGGCCCCAGGATATATATATATATATATATATATATATATATATATATATATATATATACAGGTGGTTCTCAAAAAATTGTGATAAAGTTCATTATTTTCTGTAATGTACTGATAAACATTAGACTTTCATATATTTTAGATTCATTACACACAACTGAAGTAGTTCAAGCCTTTTTATTGTTTTAATATTGATGATTTAGGCATACAACTCATGAAAACCCAAAATTCCTATCTCAAAAAATTAGCATATCATGAAAAGGTTCTCTAAACGAGCTCTTAACCTAATCATCTGAATCAACTAATTAACTCTAAACACCTGCAAAAGATTCCTGAGGCTTTTAAAAACTCCCAGCCTGGTTCATTACTCCAAACCGCAATCATGGGTAAGACTGCCGACCTGACTGCTGTCCAGAAGGCCATCATTGACACCCTCAAGCAAGAGGGTAAGACACAGAAAGAAATTTCTGAACGAATAGGCTGTTCCCAGAGTGCTGTATCAAGGCACCTCAGTGGGAAGTCTGTGGGAAGGAAAAAGTGTGGCAGAAAACGCTGCACAACGAGAAGAGGTGACCGGACCCTGAGGAAGATTGTGGAGAAGGACCGATTCCAGACCTTGGGGGACCTGCGGAAGCAGTGGACTGAGTCTGGAGTAGAAACATCCAGAGCCACCGTGTACAGGCGTGTGCAGGAAATGGGCTACAGGTGCCGCATTCCCCAGGTCAAGCCACTTTTGAACCAGAAACAGAGGCAGAAGTGCCTGACCTGGGCTACAGAGAAGCAACACTGGACTGTTGCTCAGTGGTCCAAAGTACTTTTTTCGGATGAAAGCAAATTGTGCATGTCATTCGGTAATCAAGGTGCCAGAGTCTGGAGGAAGACTGGGGAGAGGGAAATGCCAAAATGCCTGAAGTCCAGTGTCAAGTACCCACAGTCAGTGATGGTCTGGGGTGCCATGTCAGCTGCTGGTGTTGGTCCACTGTGTTTTATCAAGGGCAGGGTGAATGCAGCTAGCTATCAGGAGATTTTGGAGCACTTCATGCTTCCATCTGCTGAAAAGCTTTATGGAGATGAAGATTTCATTTTTCAGCACGACCTGGCACCTGCTCACAGTGCCAAAACCACTGGTAAATGGTTTACTGACCATGGTATTACTGTGCTCAATTGGCCTGCCAACTCTCCTGACCTGAACCCCATAGAGAATCTGTGGGATATTGGGAAGAGAAAGTTGAGAGACGCAAGACCCAACACTCTGGATGAGCTTAAGGCCGCTACCGAAGCATCCTGGGCCTCCATAACACCTCAGCAGTGCCACAGGCTGATTGCCTCCATGCCACGCCGCATTGAAGCAGTCATTTCTGCAAAAGGATTCCCGACCAAGTATTGAGTGCATAACTGAACATAATTATTTGAAGGTTGACTTTTTTTTTATTAAAAACACTTTTCTTTTATTGGTCGGATGAAATATGCTAATTTTTTGAGATAGGAATTTTGGATTTTCATGAGCTGTATGCCAAAATCATCAATATTAAAATAATAAAAAGTTTTGAACTACTTCAGTTGTGTGTAATGAATCTAAAATATACGAAAGTCTAATGTTTATCAGTACATTACAGAAAATAATTAACTTTATCACAATATGCTAATTTTTTGAGAACCACCTGTATATATATATATAATTGCATTTTATAGTTGGCCCCCCTACTTTTGTCCCTGTCCCCCCATGTGCCCCCCTAAATATGAAAGCTGGAGACGCCACTGAAGAGCATATGTCAACAACAAATAAATCTGAATACAATATTCTTTGCTTGATTTTAATATGTGTCTGTATTTACAAATTTTTAATGTTGAAATGTAATACAAATGGATATTTTTATGATATATGTGTTTATGGCACCTATTAAAGTACCTTCCCTCGCTGTTTCAAAAAATGTTCTTTCCTGGAATGTTGGTGTCTTTGATCCTGATGCTGCGTACACACGATAACTTTTCGTCATGAAAAAAAACACGTTTTTAAAAAATGTCATTTAAAACAATCGTGTGTGGGCTTCACATCATTTTTCAGGTTATGAAAAACGCCAAATATTTTTTTTCGAACATGCTGCATTTTTTAACGACGTTTTAAACAATGTCATTTTTCGGGTTGTAAAAAATGATCGTGTGTGGGCAAAAACGACATTAAAAACCTGCGCATGCTCAGAAGCAAGTTATGAGACGGGAGCGCTCGTTCTGGTAAAACTACCGTTCATAATGGAGTAAGCACATTCATCACGCTGTAACAGACAGAAAAGCGCAAATCGTCTTTTACTAACAGGAAATCAGCTAAAGCAGCCCCAAGGGTGGCGCCATCCGCATGGAACTTTGTTTACTTAATGCCGAAAAATTATCGTGTGTTAGGTTTGAGTGGTACATTTAAAATTTGTTAAATATGTGTTTGTAGCGCTACCCCCAAAGGAGCCGCTGATTGATTTGGGATTGGCGAATTAAGTTACCTCTATGTGATGTCTAGGGGTGAAGGTAGTGAGTAGAGCAGTAACCGAATGTCCAATCTGTAGATAAGGTTTTATGAATGCTTTATTTCCTTGGTCCAAACACTACCAACACTAGATATGTGCATTCCCGTTCGTACGAATGTTATTTTCGAACGAAAATGTTAATTTTCGTACCCGCAAAATAATGTGTACGTACGAAAAAAATTAAGCACCAAAATACGAAAACGACGGGATTACGAATGAGTCGCATAACGAACAACCGCAAATACGAACGAACGATCCGACGAAAATACGACAAAACGAAAACGGCAAAAGAACGAATATGACATCTATAACAAAAGACTTGCATTCTGTATTTTGTTTGAATCCTTTTTCTGTTTGTATGTTCATATGACATCTTATAACAAAAGATTTGTATTCTGTATTCTGAATTCCTTTTTTCTGTTCGTAATTTGGTTTCAAAATACAGAATGCTAATCTTTTGTTATAAGATGTCATTTTCGTTTTTTTAAAATGGACAGTGAGTGTAGTTAGTTAGTGAAGCAGCTTCTCTCTTGTGCTGAGTACAGTAGTACAGTAAAGCCAAATAAACTTTTCTGTGGATTTTTGTCTGAAGGGAGATCAGTTGGCCAGACTTTTGAACCTGGAACTCAAAAATGGTTTTCTGATGGAGTTTAAAAACGAACGAACGTTCGGTAAAACGATCGTTTTTATGTTTGTTGTTAAAAAAGTCTGACCAAGTGTATGGGGCTTAACAATAGTTAATATGGATGAGCCGCGTGTTGAAAGTGCCGCGAATCCCGCGATATATTTACGAAAGTACAAAATGACGAAAATTCACAAAAATTATTGTCTAACAAGTAACGAACATGAATTAAACAGAATAACGAACCATCTCGCATGTACGAAAATAAAACGGTAACCAAAATACGAAACGATCGGAATACGAAAAAATCGCGTCGTACGAAAAACGAACGGGAACGAACAGGAAAACGGACGTCTTACGAAAAACGAACGGGAACGAACCTACGGAACGATACGAAACGGAACAAAAAAAAACGAAAAAAAATTCTGTGCACATGTTTAACCAACACATCAACTTGAGGTAGACAGTATAGGTTGATGAAAATAGAGTAACCGTGCAGTATCAGGCTTTGGATGAAGAAAGCAACTCTGCCCTCTGTAGTTGAATCAATACGTCACCACTCTAGCCAGAGTGGGTGAAGTGCCCCTGGACAGGCTTCTGCCACAAACCTGGCAGCCAGAGCGTCACTTGAGGTTTCTGGGGGGGGGAACAAGTCTCTGCCACAGACCTGGCTCTGATTAGATTAAGATGAAACGTCTGCCACATGCCCAATGCTGACAATGTGAACAGAAGAGCGAATCCTCCCAGTAAATTAGGTTAAGGTCACCGGTTGACAGCGTAGCGTACCGGTCAGTGTCCGGTCACCAGATCCCCGGTGGTTTGTTCAAGCCGATCCCCCACCGAACAGAATACAGCCTGGGATCTTCTTAGTAGAAGTGGGGACACAGTAAGGCACTGGGGCCCCTTGGCAGCATCAGTCACTCCAGGCCAGGAGGGCCCAGAGTCTGGAACTCCGCGTGGCACACGACCCCGGCCTGGTAGGCCATATCGCCGGGGCCTGTGATGTGCGCACACCCTAAAGAGGGTGCCGCACCTGGAACCTGGAACCCGCAAAGAACCCAGAACCACGGCTTCCGCCACAGAAATACTTCCCACCAGCATGCCCCGCGAGGAAACACTCCTCCTAGCAGAACAATCCAGATTTGGCGAGAGCCAAATTTGACAAATTCCAGAGTGAGAGCAACATAACTCTCTCACTCCCCATTAAATTTGACATAGCGTCCTTTCTGAAAGTAAAGGGGCGCTACACACTCCCCCCACTTGAAATGACACTGTCCCCAGTGTCCTAAGGCATTCAAGCCTGAATGCCAGCATGATACCTGCTAAACAGTAAGGAAATGACACTGTCCCCAGTGTCCTAAGGCATTCAAGCCTGAAAGCCAGCCTGATACCTGCTAAACAGTAAAGGAAAGTAGGAAAAGAGAGAAACATAATTGTAAACATTGGATTACAAATCGTAGTGCTTTTGGAACATTATAATAACAATATGACATTACACAACATACACAACCCTATCTATCTATGCTGCCCATTCTCCGCAGTATTGATAGTAGGTGGGTCCAATAACCTGCATAAAAAATATAAAAGAGAACATACACAAAAATATACATCCTGATATATTATAACATTTTTCCTATGTACAAATCTCCAAAGTTGAAATTGAAACTGCACCCTCTCCTCAGAGAGCACAATTTCCCTTCCTCCTAGGGAGCTATCTAAGTGCTGAGCATAATCTCTTTACCTTGTTGCAATAAACAAAATAGAGAAAAAAAAACATTTATACATTTCAGTTCTGCAAGAACGTTGCAGAACACTGCCCCTAGCGGTCAGTGCGCTGGTACTACGACAGTTCAAGTTCAGTAGCAAAGAAATAGCAGCAAAAGGGAAATAAAACGATAAAACATTTATTTCGCTGATAGGGTTGAGCGAACCCGAACTGTAAAGTTCTGGTTTGGTACGGACTTTGTTTTTTTTTTGCTCCCGAACCCGAATAATTGGAAAAAGTTTGGGTTCGGGTTCGGAGTTCGGGTATGTTTTGGCGCACTGCACGGCAGCCAATCGCCATTTGTTTTACAACTGTGACTGGGAACTGATCACAGCCATGCCTACTTATGGCATGGCTGTGATTGGCCAGTGCAGCATGTGACCCAGCATGTGACCAGCCTCTATATTAGATAGAGGCAAACAGCACAGATCGTCACTCTGCTTTAGTTATGATAGGGAGAGGCTGCTGCTGCTTAGGGACAGTGTCAGAGAGTTGTATCCTGCTTCAGAAATCTCAACAAGCTCACTTTATTTCTTTGATATCTGCATGATCTTATGGTTTCTGGCTCGTTGTCACTGTGCTTTAGTTATGATAGGGAGAGGCTTCTGCTGCTGCTTAGGGACAGTGTCAGAGAGTTGTATCCTTCTTGCTTCAGAAATCTAAGCAAGCACACTTTATTCCTGTGACATCTGCTGTGCTTCATATAGTTTAGGAATTTTGTTCAGCTATAGGGACAGTCAGAAATCTATAGGTGACTCTGTATATTTCAACAGCACTGCACCTGCCACCACATGTGCACCTATGATATACTGTGTTTTTGTCCAGTACATAGTTCAGGGACAGGTTCCAGAAATGTTCCTATAGGGACAGTCAGCAATTTATAGGTGACTCTGTATATTTCAACAGCACTGCACCTGCCACCACCTGTGCACCTGTGATATACTGTGTTTGTGTCCAGTACATAGTTCAGGGACAGGTACCAGAAATGTTCCTATAGGGACAGTCAGCAATCTATAGAAGACTGTATATTTCAACAGCACTGCACCTGCCACCACCTGTGCACCTGTGATATACTGTGTTTGTGTCCAGTACATAGTTCAGGGACAGGTACCAGAAATGTTCCTATAGGGACAGTCAGCAATCTATAGAAGACTGTATATTTCAACAGCACTGCACCTGCCACCACCTGTGCACCTGTGATATACTGTGTTGTGTCCAGTACATAGTTTAGGGACAGGTTCCAGAAATTTTCCTATAGGGACAGTCAGCAATCTATAGGTGACTCTGTATATTTCAACAGCACTGCACCTGCCACCACCTGTGCACCTGTGATATACTGTGTTTGTGTCCAGTACATAGTTCAGGGACAGGTTCCAGAAATTTTCCTATAGGGACAGCAATCTATAGGTGACTCTGTTTATTTCAACTGCACCTGCCACCACCTGTGCACCTGTGATATACTGTGTGTGTGTCCAGTACGTAGTTCAGGGACAGGTTCCAGATATTTCCTATAGGGTCAGCAATCTATAGGTGACTCTGTATATTTCAACAGCACTGCACCTGTGATATACTGTGTGTGTGTCCAGTACATAGTTCAGGGACAGGTTCCAGATATTTCCTATAGGGTCAGCAATCTATAGGTGACTCTGTATATTTCAACAGCACTGCACCTGTCCCCTGTGATATACTGTCTGTGCATTACATTGTTTAGAGGTAGGTTCCTGCTTCTTGCTACAGGTAGAGAAATATATAGGTGAATTTCTGCCTAGTTCACCAGTCACCTGTCCCCTGTGATATACTGTCTGTGCAGTACATTTTTTTAGGGGTAGGTTCCTGCTTCTTGCTACAGGTAGAGAAATATATAGGTGAATTTCTGCCTATTTCACCAGCTTACACTATTTTTGTATTTAAAATTTCTCAAAATTAGGGCAAGACCCTAAATTTGAGAAATATGAGGAAAACGTCAAATAAGGGACGTGGCCACGGTCGTGGTGCTGCTGGTGGAGCTCCTGTTACAGGGAGAGGACGTGGTCGATCTGTGCCAGCTACACGCACAAGTGAAACACCTTTCTCAGGTGCGAGTAGCCGACAGAGCCTGCAGCGGTATTTGGTCGGGCCTAATCCAGCTCTACGAATGTTGAGGCCAGGAGCAGAATAGGCGGTAGTAGATTGGGTTGCTGACAGTGCCTCCAGTTCCTTCACATTGTTTTCCAACCAGTCTTGTGCTGAAAGTTCAGAGTTGGCGCCTGCAGCCGATGTCCACCATCAGTCTTTCACCTCACCCCCTTGCAAATCAGCCAATCAGTCTGAGCCCCAAAGCATGCAGCAGTCTCTTCTTCTTTTTGATGAGTCTGTTAGCATGTGTTCCCAGGGCCATCCACCTAGCCCAGCCCTAGAAGGGGAAGAGATTGAGTGCACCGATGCCCAACCACTTATATTTCAAGATGAGTACATGGGGGGACCATCACAGCACGTCTTGGATTGCTTTTGCAATTGTGCAGACCGACAAGGAGGGCAGTGGTAGGTGGAAGATGATGTGGAGGACGATGAGGTCCTCGACCCGACATGGAATCCACCTCATGCAGGTGACCAATGTAGTTCGGAGGAAGAGGCGGTGGTCGCACAGAGCCACCAGCACAGCAGAAGAGGGAGCAGGGTGCCAAAGCAGAGCGTCCGTCCCCTAGACAGTACGCCTGTTACTGCCCAATGCAGCAAGGGACCGAGCACACCAAAGCCAGGTCCAAGGAGTTCCCTAGCGTGGCAGTTCTTCACACAATGTGCTGATGACAAGACATGCGTGGTTTGCACGTTGTGCAATCAGAGCCTGAGGCGAGGCATAAACGTTCTCAACCTGAGCACAACCTGCATGACCAGGCATCTAAGTGAAAAGCACGAGCTGCAGTGGAGTAGACACCTCAAAAACCAAGAAAGGTCTCTGGCTTCCTCTTCTGCATCAGTCTCGGGCCTCTCTGCCTCTTCATCCACCTCCGTAGTGACAGTGCCACCTGCCACCCCTCAATTAGAGGACCGGCAAGCAACACTACCACCTGGGTCACCAAACATCTCCACAATGTCCCATGGAAGCATTCAGCTCTCCATCTCCCAAACACTGGAGCGTAAGAGGAAGTACCCCTCTACCCACACGCGATCCCTGGCCCTGAATGCCAGCATTTCAAAATTACTGGCCTTTGAAATGCTGTCATTTTGTCTGGTGGAGACGCAGAGTTTTAAAAGCCTGATGGCATTGGCTGTCCCACAGTACGTCGTGCCCAGCCGCCACTACTTTTCCAGGCATGCCATCCCTTCCCTGCACAACCAAGTGGGGGACAAAATCAGGTGTGCACTGCGCAACGCCATCTGTGCCAAGGTCCATCTAACTATGGATACGTGGACCAGTAAGCACGGTCAGGGACGTTATATCTCCCTAACAGCGCACTGGGTAAATGTAGTGGCGGCTGGACCTGAGGCGGATAGCAGTTTGGCGCATGTCCTTCCACCACCGAGGATAGCAGGGCGCTTCAGTTTGCCTCCTGTTCCTAACTCCTTCTACTCCGCTTCCTCATCCTCTACCGCCTCCTCATCCAGTCATTGTAACAAATTCACCACCAACTTCAGCACAGCCATGGGTAAACGCCAGCAGGCAGTTTTAAAACTTTCCTGTTTGGGGGAAAAACCACACACCGCGCAGGAGTTGTGGAGGGACATGGAACAACAGACCGATGAGTGGTTGGCGTCAGTGAGCCTCAAGCCAGGCCTGGTGTTGTGCGATAACAGGCGAAATCTCGTAGCAGCTCTGGGCCTAGCTGGTTTGACACACATCCCTTGCCTGGCGCATGTGCTGAATTTGGTGGTGCAGAGTTTCCTGAAAACTTACCCCTATATGCCACAGCTGCTGCAGAAAGTGCGGGCCGTCTGTGCGCACTTTCAGCGTTCTCACCCTGCTGCTGCTCGCCTGGCAGCGCTGCAGCGTAACTTCGGACTTCCCGCTCACCGCCTCATATGTGATGTGTCCACAAGGTGGAACTCCACCTTGCAAATGCTGGCCAGACTGTGCGAGAAGCAGCAGGCGATAGTGGAGTTCCAGCTGCAGCACGCACGCGTGAGTCGCTCTGCGGAACAGAACCACTTTACCACCAATAACTGGGCCTCCATGCGAGACCTGTGTGCCTTGTTGCGCTGTTTTGAGTACTCCACCAACATGGCCAGTGCCGATGACGCCGCTCTCAGCGTGTCTATCCCAGTTCTATGCCTCCTTGAAAAAATGCTACGGGCTATGATGGAAGAGGATGTGGCACAGGAGGAGGAGGAGGAGGAGGAGGAGGAATAATTTCCAAGGCTTTCAGGGCAGTCATTCACAAGTGGCTCCGAGGGTGGGTTCGTGCACCAACAAAGGCCAGGTACACAATTGTCCAGCAAGGGCACAGTTCTGGAGGATGACGCGGTGGAGGATGAGGAGGAGGAAGACATGGAGGAGGAGGAGGAACCATGTTCACAGCAGGATGGCATACAGACCATCTCATGGCCATTACTGGTGCGTGGCTGGGGGGATACAGAGGACACAAATGATACACTTCCCACAGAGGACAGCTGTTCGTTGCCTCTGGGCAGCCTGGCACACATGAGCAATTACATGCTGCAGTGTCTCCGCAACGACCGGCGTGTTTCGCACATTATAACAGGTGCTGATTACTGGGTGGCCACGCTGCTGGATCCCCGTTACAAGGACAATGTACTGTCCTTAATCCCCTCACTGGAGCGCAAACGCAAGATGCGCGAGTACAAGCGCACGCTGGTAGATGCGCTGCTGGTGCAATTCCCACCTGGCAGCGGGGGCACAGTGGAAGCAGAAGGCAAAGGCAGAGGAGGCGGAAGAGGTCGCCAACGCAGCAGGGGCACCGCCAGCACCTCAGAAGGCAGGGTTAGCATGGCCAAAATGTGGAAAAGCTTTGTCAGCACGCCACAACAAACAGCACCACCAGCTGATATGGAACGTTTTAGCAGGAGGCAGCATTTCAGCAACATGGTGGAGCAGTATATGTGCACACGCCTACACGTACTCAATGACGGCTATGCTCCCTTAAACTTCTGGGTCTCCAAATTGGGCACATGGCCTGAGCTTGCCCTTAACGCCTTGGAGGTGCTGGCCTGCCCTGCGGCCAGAGTATTGTGTGAACGTGTATTTAGCACGACAGGGGGCGTTATCACAGACAAGCACAGCCGCCTGTCCAGAGCCAATGTGGACAAGCTCACGTTCATTAAAATGAACCAGGCATGGATCCCAGAGGACTTGTCCGTACCTTGTGCAGAATAGACACTGGGCCGGCCTTACCCAGCCATTGTTTTTTTTCTGATCTTTCTAGGGTTGCCATCTTATCCCTTTAAAAGCAAAAACATATTAATTACACAGGTTCTCTGGCTGATTAAGTTGCTGCTAATTAAACTCACTTGGTGCCTTATCGACAGTAAATTAGCCCCAGAACCTGTGTAATTACTCTGTGTTCTGGTTTAAAGGGATGAGGTAGCAACCCTAGATCTTTCTCACTCTCAAAAAATACATATATTAAAAACCAAAACCTGCTGTGTTGGCTACCTCCTCCTCCTCCACCGCCGCTTCCACCTACACCGCCACATCCACCTCAACCTCCTAATACATATGGACCTCGTCCTCCTAGGTCAAAATGATTTTTATTTTTTATTTTTATTTTTTTTATGTTATTTTGAGTTATTTCCCTATCCACATTTATTTTAGGAGTACTTGCCATGCTCTTCCCGACATTTTGCAATTTTTTTTATGCCATTTTGAGTTATTTCCCTATCCACATTTATTTTCAGAGTACTTGCCATGTTCTTCCCGACAGTTTGCTGCCATTTGCAGCCCTCCAGCCCTTTCCCTTAGTTTTTTAGAGACATTTTTGTAGTCAAAAGTCCGGGTCCCCATTGACTTCAATGGGGTTCGGGTCAAAGTCCGGGTTAGGTCCCGAACCTGAACTTTCTTTTCAAAGTCCGGGTTCGGGTCCGAACCCAGACATCCAGGTGTCCGCTCAACTCTATTCGCTGAATCTTCCTTCAATGCTGTGGAGAAGTTTGCAAGGACCCCCACTAACTGACGGAACCCAACCCCCCTGAAGTTCTTCACATAAGCCGTGATGTGGATCCGGAGAGGCCAGGGGAAAAAGGGGAAAAAACAACTTGAGTGAGGGTAAGAACCCTTGTCCAGAACTTCTTGAAAGCAAATAGGTCAAGAGGAACAGGCATATGACCTATTTTTAAAACCGCAGGTCAGGAAGAATGATAATGTCACCTTCTGCAGTGGTCGTGGTGAACGAAAATACCTGGTCTTCTCTCCCAGGGCACTTAAGCACGACCCGGTCGCTGTAAATTTGACGACCCCAGCTCCACTCTCGGTGGCAACGCTCAAACCTGGGGTTTAAATAGGACAGGCCCAAATCCGTACCCTCAAGAATGCGGGGCACTTTTAAATGTGTCCAGATGGCTTCCTGACACCATGCTTCCCGTTTTTCGTCTACTTTCTTCAAAAGGGAAGGTGGCACGTAGGGGTACTCATACCCATGGCTGGCAGCAACCTTTTGAACTACCAGGCACTGTAGCCTGGCCAATCTAGGCAAGGTACGTGGGTCTCCGCGTCCCGGCAGCACTATAGCGTCCGGTGCCCTTTTCAGAGCGCGCACGGCAATGGGGCATGGGAGCAGTGAGGGAAGGAACAGGATTTGACTCACCAACTCCCCAGGTCACTTGCGGGATGTCCACTGACGGAACTTGAGACCCACGCAATGCGCTCCGGCCGGAGAGTTTCTTCCTCCGAGTAGCGTAGGGGGCACGGAATCCTCCAAACCCCTGGGTCTCTGGAAACCTTGGCTCAAACATGTCATCATGGAGGTCACCATCGTCGGAAAGAGAATCAAAGTCCGACGAGTTCAGTTCCTCCGCTGGCAAGTAACCGCAGGGTTTGGCTGTAGGGTCCCTTGGCCAGTCCGGCAAGGTAGGCCTCGACCGTGGCTGCGGGAGGCTGGAACAGGCCCTGCTCATATAGAGGCACACCACATAGAGATTGCTGTAGAAGTGGTGGTCTCCGATGTGGTCTTGGCCTGTGTACTTGTCACACCTGTCGGGTCATCGTCTTGGTCCGGTTTGTCCACAGGGCTTACCTCCGGTGAGCAAGAAGGCGAGGCAGTCGATTACAGGGTCAAGGTGGATGAAACCAAAATAATCTCAATGTCCCGAACCTCCGCTTCCACTATTGCCACCGACGTGAATGGCTCTGGCCATGTGGCTTCCTCCCCCGTGGTGATGACTCCTGTGACATAATTCACCCTGTACTCCAGAGGAGCTTTGGCGAGTGACTTGGCGACAAATAGGTAGGCCCGGCACTTCTGGCACCGGGCGAACGGCTGGATCAGTATGGACAGTTCCTGCCAGCGAGGGCAGAATAGTCCCAAGATCTTCCGATCCTTTGCTCGACAAGAGCAGAATTTGTCCTTCGGTGGACATTCGGATACCCGTGTCCGTCACAGGCACCCCAGGCAAGGAAAACATGCTGGAGACTCCTGGTGAAGTAGCAGGGGTCTCAATCGCTAGGAAAGAGCACACGGCAGTGCAGCAGCAGACATCACGCACGTGGTCTCTCCTTCTCTCTCGCTGGTGGGCGGTGATCTGTAGAATTGGCGCAAAGACTCTGTTATACGTCTCAGGCAAGGGTGGGTGACTCCTCCCACTTGAAGAACTTGTCCAGACACGTTTCAGGCGCATGTTCTTCTGCATGTACGCTCAAGCTTAGCTGTGTGAGGATTAACTCCCTCGTTACCGGAGAGTTCAAAGTATGACACTCTTTGCTCTTAATAAATCTTTACTCGCGATTTCCGTTGCCAGAGGTAACAGCCGAATCCCGGACGAGCCCCCACATGTAGCGCTACCCCCAAAGGAGCTGCTGATTGATTTGGGATTGGCGTATTAAGTTACCTCTATGTGATGTCTAGGGGTGAAGGTAGTGTGTAGAGCAGTAACTGAATGTCCAATCTGTAGATAAGGTTTTCTGAATGCTTTATTTCCTTGATCTAAACACGACCAACACATCAACTTGAGGTAGACAGGATAGGTTGATGAAAATAGAGTAACCTTGCAGTATCAGGCTTTGGATGAAGAAAGCAACTCTGCCCTCTGTAGTTGAATCAATACGTCACCACTCTAGCCAGAGTGGGTGAAGTACCCCTGGACAGGCCTCTGCCACAGACCTGGCAGCCAGAGTGTCACTTGAGGTTTCTGGGGGGGAACAAGTCTCTGCCACAGACTTGGCTCTGATTAGATTAAGATGCCAGATGAAACCTCTGCCACAGGCCCAATGCTGACAATGTGAACAGAAGAGCGAATCCTCCCAGTAAATTAGGTTAAGGTCACCGGTTGACAGCGTAGCGTACCTGTCAGTGTCCGGTCACCAGACCCCCGGTGGTTCGTTCAAGCCTTTTTGGATCACCTGCCTCCGGGTTTCTCCTCAAGCCGATCCCCCACCGAACAGAATACAGCCTGGGATCTTTTTAGTAGAAGTGGGGACCCAGTAAGTCACTGGGGCCCCTTAGCAGCATCATTCGCTCCAGGCCAGGAGGGCCCAGAGTATAGAACTCCGCGTGGCATACGACCCCGGCCTGGTAGGCCATAACGCCGGGGCCCGTGATGTGCGCACACCCTAAAGGTGGGTGCCGCACCTGGAACCCGCGAAGAACCCAGAACCATGGCCTCCACCACAGAAATACTCCCCCCCCAGCATGCCCCGCGAGGGAAACACTCCTCCTATTGGCTGCTGGGTAGAAGCGGCTCCGCCTTGATTTCTCTAGCGCCACCTGCCGCCCAGAGATGAGACCACATTTCTGAGGTACAGACTGAATCACAGAACAATCCAGATTTGGCGACAGCCAAATTTGACAATTTCCAGAGTGAGAGCAACATAACTCTCTCACTCCCCACTAAATTTGACATAGCGTCCTTTCTGAAAGTAAAGGGGTGCTACATGTTTATTTATATTTGAAATGTATGTAGAGAAATGAAACATGTTGGTGATTGCAGTTTTCCTGATTGCCCAGAAAATGAGAGAGAGGGTGAAGATAGTCGTCCATCTCACTCCCTGAATTTCCCTTTCACATATTTATTATATAATATAGAATAGAGTCATAGTAATATAAACACTTATTGTACAACTTACTCTGTGCTGTAATTCTTTTGGTTCAAATTTATCTTTCTTCATGTCCATTCCATGTAGAGCGTTGGCCAGAACATACACAGCCTTGTATGCATAGGCGGTCATATCTCTATAACCATCAAAAAATGGTGAAACATCATTTACATCTGTACAAAGTTCTACAGAAAATGTATAGAGAAATTGTAAAATGTCATTTTTGATTTTGCTTGGGGAAAGGCAGCGAAAGAAGAAAAACCCAAGATCTTGCATTATGGGGTCATTTAAGCAGCTGGAGAAGTTGACACCATTTTTATAATTACTGGTGTTTATTTCTTTTTGTTGTGGCCAAATAAAAATGAAGCTGTAGTTGAATAATGCGTCCTCATGGAAATTCATACAAGATATCTTATTCCATGTAGGTGGCAAAATAAATGTGAATGATTCTGTAATAGAGAGTATATCACGAAGAATATTAACTAGGAACATTGTGAAAGTTCCACACACTATGATTATTTTAGCTGATGATTCATTAATGATTCTCGTTGTCTGAATCATTTCTGCTTCTTTAGCAATGAGTGTAATGATAAACTCTGTGCAGATCCCGTGTTCTCTCATCATCTTACTCAGTTCTTTTGCCTCCTCATCACCACTGCCGTCCTCTGTTGTTATTATTCCAACCCAATTCCACCCAAAATGCTGCAAAAATTTTATAATAGCTACAAAACGGACCCGATCGTCTGGTGTCATACGGAAGAAGGTTGGATACATTTTTCCATCACTCAGGTGAGGGTCAGTGGACCGATAACTGATCTGGATAATATGTTGGGAAATACATAAGTGGGATGTTATTATTGAATACATTAATTGTAGAATGGAATATATAAATGGCACACAAACAGGGGCATATTTAGATTTGGGCCTGCCATTACCTTACTGTTCCATACGCTCATTTCAGGGGTTCTCCTTGAAGAGTTGTCCACAGAAATGTCTGCACCAAACACAAAGTCTCTTTCAAGGTTTTTATTGAACAAAATTCTCCAATAGAGGGATAGAGGGATGGGGAGAGACTCAAGTATCTTTGCTTTGCGGATCACCGGTACAACTTAGATCCAGAGGATTAATTCAGTTCCACACTGGATGTCAGCAACCACCAGATAGGCCTACTCTCACTGGCCTAGCAGCTGGAGCAAAGCTCGTCAAAGTCTCTGCCACAGACTTGATATGTGTTGTCAGGCTGTCCCATGATCTTCTGCCACAAGATCGTGTAACCACTCGCACACTTTGTACAGTTCCAATAAAGTACACAACTCATGGTGCCAAGAATCTTTCAGCCAGGCCGGCAGCACGGTGAGACCCAGAAACTCCTGGGTCTTTACTGTCATAAAGAGTGTTTGGTGACCCGGGTCCTGCCCCAGGGGACATGTATCAATGCAACAAAAAGTTTTAAAAACAACAGTTTTTTTGGGAGCAGTGAATTTAATAATGCTTAAAGTGAAACAATTAAAGTGAAATATTCCTTTAAATTTCGTACCTAGGGGGGTGTATAGTATGCCTGGGAAGTAGCTCTTGTTTCCCGTGCTTAGAACTGTCCCTGCACAAAGTGTCATTTCTGAAGGAAAAAAGAGGGGGGCGGGGTCACGTGACGGGCGGCCCCGCCCTCACCTACATAAGAGCTGTCACTGGCTGAAGCTACATCATTCGCCGGGCTGTCTCCGGTGGAGACAGGCGGCGATGCGTGCGCTGGATCCCGGACCTGGATGAAGAGATATTCTCATCGCTGGACCCCGGCGGAGAGGAGATCACCCATCGCAGGATACCGACAACCTTGGAGCAGAGACCGAGAGTGGATTACCACCGCTGTTTTTTTTTTTTTTTTTTTAATAAAGGACTTTTCTCCACGGTGTGTGTGTGTGTTTTTTTTTACAATTCTTTACACTTCCTTGGTGAAATGGTAGAGGTACAATGTACCCCATTACTAATTCACATGGGGGGCGGGATCTGGGGGTCCCCTTTGTTAAAGGGGTCTTCCAGATTCCGATAAGCCCCCCCCCTGCAGACCCCCACAACCACCGGGCAAGGGTTGTGGGGATGAGGCCCTTGTCCCTATCAACATGGGGACATGGTGCTTTGAGGGGTCACAGACCTCCAAAGCATCCTCCCAATGTTGAGGGCATCTGGCCTGGTACGGTTCAGGAGGGGGGCGCTCTCTTGTCACCCCCTCTTTTCCTGCGGCCTGCCAGGTTACGTGCTCGGATAAGGGGTCTGGTGTGGATTTTTTGGGGAACTCCACACCATTTTTTTAAAAGTTGGGGTGGAGTGCCCCTTAAAATCCACACCAGACCTGAAGGGTCTGGAATGGATATTTGGGGGGAACCCCATGTCATTTTTTTTTATTTGATGGCGGAGTTCACCTTAATTGATACATGTCCCCTGGGGCAGGATGCCAAACACTTTTTAGGACAATAACTTGCATATTAGCCTTTAAAATTAGCATTTTTTATTTCTCCTATAGATTTTTACAGGGTGTTCTGCGGCTTTTTGAATTTGCCGCGAACACCTCAAATTGTTCGCTGTTCGCCAAACAGGCAATGTTCAAGTCAAACTTGAGTTTGACTCAAACTCGAAGCTCATCTCTACCTGTGACATAGCCTGTAGTGTGGTGGAAGACCAACTTACAAATTTAGCAATTATGAACATACCATTAAAGAAAAACAAAAAAGACAGGAAAAAAAATAACTAGCAGGTACCAAGCCACTATAAAGAGGGGAACGAGAAGTGAACGTATTGCTACAGTATATGTGGCTCTTAGTCCCATATTTACAGTAAGGGCACCCAGTGGCAGCTGATGCTCAAAACTTTTTTGGGGGGCGCAAACAAACTGAAAAATTCAGAAAATTCTGCGGGCTGCAGGCTGCGAACGGTGTCCTCCATGCTCCTCCATGCTCTTGATGTCTATGAATAGATTCATGCAATGCATTAATCTATCTATTGGTGATATAGGGGGTGGCTGGAGAGAGGAGGCATCTCCTGTGTGCCCTTATTGACTCACCACCACTCACCTAGGATCAGTGCATACCGAGAAACGTTTTCTGTGTAATTGAGAAAAATAAGGAAAAAAAAATAAATAAAAGTGACACCCTAGGTTTCTAGGAAGTAAATAAGAAGAAGGGGTAAAGGTAGGAAGTAGTAAAGGAGGATGGTGGGGGGGGGGGCTCAGCAGAGTCAACAGAGCAAGGTGTCAGGGTCCCATTGGTCCAGGGTGTGTAGAACCTGGTCAGATGTATCATAAGTATGGCCTACGCGTTTCATGGGTTGCCCTGCTTCGTCAGGGCCTTAAAAATCACATTATTTGGGGTATCACTCTGGAGGTGGGAGAAATTCATAACTGAGTTCAATCCCAGGCTCTGAGCAGCAAAGACCTTAGATGTAGCTCGACTGTGGCTTCAGAAATCTGTAATGATGAGTGGGTTGATGGATGTGTAGTACACGCTTTTGTGGTTTAACAATCTCATGCCTGTTTTTGAACTTTGTATGGCTGGTCCATGCAAGGTTTTCAAGCTGCTCTCGTGATTTTGTTTCCATTGTATTTTTTTCTATTGTTAAAAGAGTGAAGGCAGCATTCCGTCTGTATCTCCCTCACATTTGTATCTAAATGTTTGTCTCATGTTTATTTCTTCTGATTGTTTGCATGTAGTAATATTAATATGTTAGAACTTACTTTGGGGACCCTCCTATGCGTCTCGGCTGATGTATTTTTGTAGGAACGTGAAAGTAAGAGTTAGAGGGTTTCATTGTTGTTTCGTTGTTGTTGGTTTTGAGGAATGTCATTGACAATTTACCAATGTACAGGAATGGAAAATGAGGTGTAGCGCTAAAATAATACAAAAAAGTTCCACTGAATCACTCCAATATATTGCAATTGAGGCATAGATCCAAACCACAAGATCCAGGGAAAAAGAAGAAGATCAAGTGTAAAGGGAATAGGAGAGCCGCCACCAGCACCCAAACACACTGACCCTTACCGTCAGTACAAGGGTAATGCACATATAAGATATCCCAAATCAAGGAACCTGGAAACACTCATTTCACCAAATGATCCCTCTCCCAGAAAGATCTTCCACCAGTACTCACTCCACGGACCAATCAAATTTGAATAGGGTTGGATATCAGCAAGGGGTTAACCAGAGCAACTCCAATAGCAAACTAAATGATATTCCGTGTAAAAAATTAGAGAGAAACTCATTGCGCAAACATCTTATCAGATTAAAAAGATTTATTGTCGAGATAAGGATGCACTCGCATATTAAAAGAAGATTGCAAGCATGTAACAAGAAAGCGAACAGTGCTTCCTACCCATCAGATGGCGCTCGTCTGTCCCTCCAACAGCAATACATCAGCCTTCCTCCTCTAGCCCGACGTTTCTCATCGGGGCGTGATGACACACATTAGTGGACAAACGTCGGGCTAGAGGAGGAAGGCTGACGTATTGCTGTTGGAGGGATGGACAGGTTCCACGACTGTCTTTCTTTGATGGAATTTGAATCAGCAACTAGCAGTCTGGTGAAGGAGGCTCCCATCCCAGATGCTGAGAACCTTTTTGCCAATGGTTCCAGGTATTACACTCCAGATGGTAAGCCACGCACAGGTTATGCAATGACTACAGTCATTCACCATAAGAGGTTTGTTTGGAGGTCAACCAAAAACAGGGTTGTACTTCCCTCAGAAGCTGTCAACATTCTCAGCTGATGGGGTAGGTGCAGTCACTGTAACATGAACTTCAAAAGGTCCACCACAGGGTACATGAGTCCCTCCTGGACCCTGACACAATAACCGGTTTACATTCTTTCCAACCAGCTATGAGTAAACACTAAGTTAGTGTGAAATGCGTCAGCTGTCCTAGGTTTCGTTGCTGTGACTTGTAGTGCCTGTTTCCAGTTTTTTACAATAAAGCTATGTTGCATTGGAGTGTGGCTTTCCTATTCATCTTTTGTTCTTAATTGTCATGTGCATTCCCAGCACCCTTGGTTCCTGAGAGGAAGATTACAACCAAGCAGGACCTGCCTGGAGCGGCAATTTATGTCTCTCAGGTGACTGGGTCATTGTAAAAAAGCTTGATGGATGAGACAACTGGATCCACGCCAGCCACTGCAAGAAACTGCTCAACTATACCAAAGGATGAGGAGTATCTTAGTTTATTTATATTTTTAGCTTTGTGTATTCTCCAACTAGCTAAGAAAGCGAACAGGACCAATTGCTGGGTCTACTCTGAATATCCATCAAGCTTTAGTACCCCAGCGAGTTTAGATCCCTGCAAGGCAAAACCAGAGCTATAGCTAGTGAAGGTTGGTATATTTTTTTTTTTTAATCCATAAAGATTTTATTGAAAGCAAACCGGTATGGACAATTATACAAATATAACCGTAATATCAACAGATAATGCAAGTCCTCACAAGAGGATATACAACAAAATGTATACATGAGGAAAGAAAAGCATGAATTAAGCATGGAAGACAGTTATTATAAAGCAGATACATACACCGTGTAAGTCATCTTAACCTTACATGTCTCACAAGGGGGATGCGTAGTCAGACGCTCCAGAAGCAGTATATGCACTGGTTATTACGTAAGATGCCCCTTATGTCCTTCTAGAGCTAACCGTCTACCTAGATCCCCTGACTACTTTTACAAAGTCCCAAATTCACCCTTTGGATCCTCTTTGTACAAGTGGGATGGGTGAGGGGTCGACCCGGGATACCCCGTCCACCTCCGACACCCAGCCCTGATATACCTGTTATAGAGAAGAGAAAGAGAGATGAGGAGAGAAGAGTGGAAAAGAAAAGAAAGAAGAAAGATAGAGAGAAAGAGAGGGAGAGAAAGAGAAAGAGAGGGAGAGAGAGAGAGAGAAGAAGAAAAAAAAAAAAAAAAAAAAAAAAGGGGATGGGGGGGGGGGGGGGGGGGAGAAGGGGGGGTATTCAACACAGGGGAGAAGGGGGAGGGTAGAAGAGGTAAGTGGGAAGGCCCCTTACCCCCGCCGTCCACATCACAGTAAAAAGCGGCATATAGTAATAGTGTCATAAACCAGACTTCATTCAGCTATTTCCTTCAGGATCTTATTTAGCCTGTATGCTGTATAAGGGCTTGGTACTCTGCTGAGTTCCGAAATTCAAACCACTCGTTCCAGACAGAAGTGAAGCTAGAGATTCTATCATATGCAGTACTTATCAGCTCCTCCATCGCTGCAATACGGTCGATGCGTGCCATCCATTCTTTGACAGTGGGAGGCTCTGTGGCTCTCCAGTGAACAGGAACACATAGTCTGGCCGCATTAATCATATGAATCGCTACAGAGTTGCGATACCGTTGTTTGGCAATTTTCGAAAGATGAAGAAGATACTGTGCTGATGAAAACTCCAGGGGGAGTGTAGAGACCGTTGTCGTCACATCATGCACCGTTTGCCAATACGGCTGGATCAGAGGACATTCCCACCAAATGTGAAGGAAGGTGCCCAGGGCCTTTCCACACCTCCAGCACCTATCCGGTACGGAGGGGGAAAACTTGTGCACTACATCTGGTGTCCTATACCACCGCGTCCTAATCTTGTATCCACTTTCTTGAATGTTCACACACAATGAGGTTGGTATATTTTTAAGGGTCTAGTTAAGATGTCTCCGCTCTCGGCCGCGAGCAGAGATGATGTCACCACCGGCTCATCTCCTTACGCGTTACGATCCTATGAGTAAGAGGCGTGTGCAGCCACGTAACGCAAAAGGAGGAGAGCCGGTGGTGACGCCATCTCTGCTCGCGGCCGAGAGCGGAGACATCTTAACTACACACTACATGCTATTTGTTTACAAGCCTGCTGTAAGTGCATTTGCTTTTATTTATTACATTTATTTAATCAGTTTCACGCTATGGAGCTTCTATTTGTTTATTGAGAGCCATCTACCCTGAGAGCTGGTTGCTGGGACCTGGGGATCACTAACCAGTGGGATTGGAGTCTACTATCACAAACAAAATCTGCTGTGCTATTAAGCCAGCAGTATTGGAGATCTATAGGCTTTTTTTAAGCCTTTCTGAGGTGAGAGGCTTGGGGAAACGAAGCACTTGTTCTGCACGTTATGCACCGTGGAACCTTGTGTGGAGTCAAGCACTTTATTGGAGCACTTATGCACTTGGAAAAATACTGTTGATTGAAGCACCTTACTGTGATCTATTTTGGACACACGTGATTATTATCATATTCTAAGCACATATCTTGGAGTGTGGAGTGTGCATCTTCCTTTAATTTTTTTTTATATTTTTATATTTATATGTATATTTATTTGCACGTGTTGTCACCTACAATTTTTTGCACCTGAATCATTATTGGCTCTTGTTTGCCACTTTATGCTTTATATATTTATATTAATTTTGTAATTGTTATTTATTTTTACACATACTTGGATTATCGTTATTCGTAGTAGCCAGGTGGTGGTACTCTTACATACCACCAATTGGTTCATAATTATTAAAACATCACTCAGTGCACCCCCCTCATCATCCCGTTGATTGGTGGTGGGTTTGGATTGATTAGGAGTGATACACCCCCTTTTTTTGGCCTACTTGGCTCGTCTCATTTGGACTTGGATTAGGATTGAAGCAGTATTTTAGATTATATTTATTTATTATATTTTTTGCTCATTAGCAAGCGCCATTACCCCTCTTATCTATCAATTTATATCAGTGTGTGAGCACTATATTGTCGTGGCTGCTGCTTAGTGTAATTTTATTTAGCTTTTATTAGTCATTAATACCTATTGCTCTAGTTAGTGTGTTTTTTTGCGCATTAGTTCCCCCCATTATTCAAAGGCTCAAGTTACCTTTGCTGGACAAGAAATGCAGTTGAAGTTAGAAAAGGCCTCGCTAGAAGCCAAGAAAGCACAAGAAAGGGCCTCACTGGAAGCCTGGAAAGCCTCTATAAAGCTTGAACAAACATGTCTAAATGTCACGCTGGAGAAGCTCACTACAAGAAGTGAAGCTGCAACTGCCATAGCTGAAGCTGAAGCCCTGGAAGCAGCCGTAGGCCTCAGTGTTGAACACAACAATGTGCTTGGCTCCAAACAAGGAGAGCCGAATCCCTCGCAATGCACTTCAGAGTACTTGCACCAACAGTTCAAATTATCCTACAATACTTCTCCTCTACAGGGAATAGATGGTGTCCTAGGAGAAACAAACCAAACACTGCAGGTAACAGAGCATTAGAGCAACCAAACTCCTCAGAGCTGAAAGCAGCAGAACTCTTGCCAGCACATTACAGATCAAGCCTATGTCTATGCACGCCATGACCCTCAACCTCCAAACCAGCGTCAGAATAACCCTTCTACTACACAATGGTACGAGACAAGGGGGCCTAAAGCAGAAACTTCTGAAAGGTATGGTCGCACACCACACTCCCACTACAATAGTGAATCGCCAACATGCTCTAACACCAACCAAGTTATAACAGACATTTCCAAGTTTTTCGCCAGACGTGATCCAATCACAAAAGGACTTGTAAAGTTTAATGATCAGCCAGAAAATTACAAAGCCTGGCAGTCGTCCTTTCAAAATACCATAAAGGGTCTATACCTGGCTCACGCAGAGGAAATAGACCTCCTAGTCCAATGGCTTGGGAAAGACTCTGCCGAACATGCCAGTAGAATCAGGAACATTAACATAAAACAACCAGAGACTGATCTTACACAGATTTGGAGCAGATTAGTAGAGTGCTATGGCTCAACAGAGACTATAGAGCATGCACTGTTTAAAATGATTAAGGACTTTCCCAGAATACCAAGCAAGGGTTATCACAAACTACGAGAATTAGCCGACTTGCTAGAGGAACTACTTCTTGCTAAAGAAGAGGGAGACCAGCCGGGTCTTGCCTCCCTGGATGCAGTCAGAGGGATTAAATTCTGTAGGTCATAATTCTGAAGCTTCCTTATGACCTACAACAAAGGTGGGTCACATATGGTTCTAAACATAAGAAAATATTCCAGGTACCATTTCCACCATTCAACGTTTTTGTAGACTTTGTTTCAGAGTAAGCAAAGTTCTTGAATGCAGACATTACCAAGCAAAGATGGACATGTCAGGAAGATCGAAGTTAAGACTTCCAAACAGGGTGAAGTAAAGTCATTTCTCAGAACCATATCAGACTTGATTTTACTAGTGTCCAATGACGCTGTTAGTGGCGTTGGTTAACGCCAGACGGGGAGTGTTATGTCTCCAGGATACCTTTCTCTCTCCTGAGGTTCAGAAAAGAGAATTCACCTTGTCATTTAATTTGTATATTGTGTTGTTGCATTATTAAGCTAAAAATGATGTTTGTTCCAGGTTAGCTGTTACGCTTGCGCCACCTACTGGCCAAACATTAATATAGTTTATAACAAAGCCATCCAGCCACTTAAGGATGCAATGTAAAAAGCATCACATCCTCTTGAGTCAGGAAGTGAAACAGCCAAAGGGATCAGCATGTTCAATCTCATGGCAGCAGCCTAGATGCTATCTCTCCCTATCCATGGCATCAGAGGTAAGCAATCTTCCCTTTCCTCCTCCACAGACTATTAGGAAAAGGAATTAGACATTTCAGTTATTATTTTATGTGATATTTACTATTGTATTGTAATGTTATATTATTCTTGTTGTTTTCAGTTTTACCACATATCACATGTGTCATTCACACATATATTAAAATCTGTAACGTGCCAATATAAAGACACAGACAAGAAATGTCAGTCTATTATTTTGTGTGCAAAAAAGGGTCATCTGCCTGTATAGTCACCCATAGACTCCGGGAGTATGGGGGGCGAGGCCAGGACAGATACTCATCAATTATCAATTGCTCATTTTTTGTCACATTGCTGGTGGTCTTGTTTTTTTCTGGTATGTAGTGTGGATAGTGTTCCTTTTTTGTTTGTCATGTTTTCTTCCTATCTTCTTATACTTGCAGGTTCTTTGTACATCTAGAGTATAAAGGTATATAGTAAAGGCCCAAGGCTATCATGGCTTAGAATATCAAAGAGCACCAGCCCTATATAGTCAAAGAAGTACAAATGGGGAAACTGGGAGTTACGTGGTGGATCCTTGATGATATAGCATACACATATATGCGTACCTCTAGCTGTATTATCCAGTGTGTTGAGGCTAAGGGGGAGAACAAAGATAAACCATCTTGCTGGTATCAGACATATAGAGAGACCCCACTAGAATAAAAAATCTGCATGTGTGTCCACTCACATCTTAGGGAAAAGGAAGCAAAGAAAATATACTTAGTGCAGGAGCAGTAGAAGTGATGGTAGAGCGTCTACCAGCTGTCAGCTACATCAAATTGTATCAAAGACATTTTATATGGGAGTAAACCAAAAATAGGCTGACCTGGATATAGTAAAATGCCCAAAATCTGACTGATAGCTCTACAATCCTTTCACAGTGTGAGTCACATCAGATGGATCCATAGGTAAGGGCTCCTTGTGTGCAATAAAAAAAAAACATACATATACATACATCACTAATCCAGCCAAATAAGAGCAACTAGCCATGTGCTCACAAAAGGGAAAATGAGTGCTTACCACAAACAAGGCCTTCCTTCAGAACAAATCTATGTACACTTGTTTTCCTACACCTTCTGATTGCAGAGCTTATAATATGAACACTAGATGCAAAATGCCAGAAGACAACTCTAAAACCTACCAAGGGGACATGGTTGGATTGAGCCATCTGGGGTGATCTCTTATTCAAGCATTGAACGTGGTTAGTATTATGGTGGGACCCAGTGGGATGTGTACAGCCAGGTCCATAAATATTGGGGCATCAACACAATTCTAATCTTTTAGGCTCTATACACCACCAAAATGGATTTGAAATGAAACAAACAAGATGTGCTTTAACTGCAGACTTTCAGATTTCATTTGAGGGTATTTACATCCAAATCAGGTGAACGGTGTAGGAATTACAACAGTTTGTATATGTGCCCCCCACTTTTTAAGGGACCAAAAGTAATGGGATAATTGGCTGCTCAGCTGTTCAATGGCCAGGTGTGTGTTATTCCCTCATTATCCCATTTACAAGGAGCAGATAAAAGGTCCAGAGTTCATTTCAAGTGTACTATTTGCATTTGGAATATGTTGCTGTCAACTCTCAATATATGATCCAAAAAGCTGTCACTAGTGAAGCAAGCCATCATTAGGCTAAAAAAACAAAACAAACCCATCAGAGAGATGGCAAAAACATTAGGTGTGGCCAAATCAACTGTTTGGAACATCCTTAAAAAGAAAGAAAGCACCGGTGAGCTCAGAAACACCAAAAGACCCGGAAGACCACGGAAAACAACTGTGGTGGATGACCGAAGAATTCTTTCCCTGGTGAAGGAAACACCCTTCACAACAGTTGGCCAGATGAAGAACACTCTCCAGGAGGTAGGTGTATGTGTGTCAACGTCAACAATCAAGAGAAGACTTCACCAGAGTGAATACAGAGGGTTCACCACAAGATGGAAACCATTGGTAAGCCTCAAAAACAGGAAGGCCAGATTAGAGTTTGCCAAACAACATCTAAAAAAGCCTTCACAGTTCTGGAACAACATCCTATGGACAGATGAGACCAAGATCAACTTGTACCAGAGTGATGGGAAGAGAAGAGTATGGAGAAGGAAAGGAACTGCTCATGATCCAAAGCATACCACCTCATCGGTGAAGCATGGTGGTGGTAGTGTCATGGCGTGGGCATGTATGGCTGCCAATGGAACTGGTTCTCTTGTTTTTATGGATGATGTGACTGCTGACAAAAGCAGCAGGATGAATTCTGAAGTGTTTTGGTCAATATTATTATCGGCTCATATTCAGCCAAATGCTTCATTGGACGGCACTTCACAGTGCAGATGGACAATGACCCGAAGCATACTGTGAAAGCAACCAAACAGTTTTTTTATGGGAAAGAAGTGGAATGTTATGCAATGGCCAAGTCATTCATCTGACCTGAATCCGATTGAGCATGCATTTCACTTGCTGAAGACAAAACTGAAGGGAAAATGTCCCAAGAACAAGCAGGAACTGAAGACAGTTGCAGTAGAGGCCTGGCAGAGCATCACCAGGGATGAAACCCAGCGTCTGGTGATGTCATCGCGTTCCAGACTTCAGGCTGTAATTGACTGCAAAGGATTTGCAACCAAGTATTAAAAAGTGAAAGTTTGATTTATGATTGTTAATCTGTCCCATTACTTTTGGTACCTTAAAAAGTGGGAGGAACATATACAAACTGTTGTAATTCCTACACCGTTCACCTGATTTGGATGTAAATACCCTCAAATTAAATCCGAAAGTCTGCAGTACGTTAAAGCACATCTTATTAATTTAATTTCAAATCCCTTGTGGTGGTGTATAGAGCCAAAAAGATTAGAATTGTGTCGATGTCCCAATATTTATGGACCTGACTGTATATAATGATCATTAGATATTTCCCTTATGTTCTGAGTGCCCTAAATGTACAAATTTCTGTTCATTTTGATCTGCGCCCCTTAAAGATTAATAAAGCTATACATTTTTTTTTTTTTTAACAAGAGAAAAAATCTATGAAAATTCTACCTAGTCTGTACTAAGTCATCTATTGAACACACCATATTACATACTTAATATATTGAAGTGATCACTTACCTGTGTATACTGATACAGACTAAGTACCTGAGCCAGCGCATGACTTGATTGGAAAGTAGTGTCACCAATAAAACCGGCCACTTCTCCATGTCCCTTACAGTAATAGTTGGGAGCTTCCGTTTCCCCAGACAATATATTTACGACATATCCCAAAGTTTTCCGTGGATCATTACAAGTACTAAAAATATGATAGCCCAGAGTAATATTGGGCAGAAGATTGGAGTCCCTGTTAATCTCATTGACAGCAAACATCATCATCAAGATGCATCTGTACTCTTCAAGGTCAGCTCTGCAGGAAATTGAGAGGTTTTCAAACTACATAAAATGGTTACTTCTGAGATTACAGTTTGGGCGCAGCCCATTGGTCCTCTCAGAACTTATACAAATTTGTTTTACAGAGAACAATAATGATTGAGATTTAAGGGGATTTCAAGACAACATGTAATACAAACATAAAAATGTTATATGAATAGTATTCATTACCCACCTTACTACCGGCTGCCGTCAATTGAAGGCTGCACAATAGCTCTGTTGTTCTGAGAGGACCACCAAAAGAAAGCTCTATTTGTGGGGAAAAAAAGACGTCAATTTTGTTTGGGAGCCACGTCGCACAACCGCGCAATTGTCAGTTAAAGCGACGCAGTGCCGGAAGCTGAAATTTTGGCAGGAAGGGGGTATATGTGCCCAGTAAGCAAGTGGTTAAACATGCCAACTTTGCTTAATTTAGACAGCTCTTTACAGTATTATCTGGGACATTTAACCTCAGAGAAAAAGAATATATGTTTGGAACATTGACAATGGAAATAGCATACAGGTTTGCATTTCAACTTAAAAATCTGAACAAGTGTGAACAGGCAACAATTTCCAAGAGCTTGAGCAGGTATTTAGCATTGGAAAAAATGTGTCCATTAGGGGCACAGGGTAACTGAGAACCCCACTGTGATCTGTGCTAGTCAGACTCGCTGTACAGCCACACTGGAATGTTGTATATATGTATATATTGTGTGTTGTCTCAGGCTGTTGTGGACTCTTTGCTGGGATCATTTGGGGTGTGGTTGTATTTCATTGTTAGAGGTTATCATTCTTAGGCTCTGAAGGCTAAATACTATACATCAAAACATCAGGTGGAGGGCGTGGGGACCGTGCCGACACAGCCTTAATATCTGTAGTGTATCAGGATCTGTTTTGTCATCCCAACTACCACAGTATGTGCAGGATTTTTTCTTTACGCTCCCCTGCTGATCTCATCATAGACAGTGTCCATTGAGTACCCCAACCTGCATTCTTGCCTTGAGACATTCCATGTGATGTCTCACTACAGGTTCACTTTTACCACGTAAAAGAAAAAATAATAAACTCTGTCCACAAACATGACCACCTTCCTGAGCAATTTTCAGATTTACTAATTCTTCCATATCTCTCACAGCACACCGTGCAACGATGTTGCAACCTTGAGACCATAAAGAAAGCACTCAGGAATCACAAGATTGTACACACATGAAAGTATCCAGCCACACTGGTTATTACCTACAACAGGACAACTACTCCCATCACAAATCTTGAGGAAGGGTTTATTCTTCTTAGTCAATGGAATATCCTCCCAGTGTCGCTGTCAGGCTCCCTTGTGCATGCACCTCCATCCATGATATCGCCTGAGTGGCAACTGGTATCTCACAAGTGGTCTTCCAAGAATCATAATCGAGGCGGTCACTGATGGCTCTTACCATACATTTTTTCCTGGCTTAGAGTAGATGTATTACCTTTCTCTATCCTTCCAGGTCTTTGCAACAGTATTAACTGTACTTGGCTCCTTTTAGAGCTTTTTTTACTGTTCATTCTTTGAACTTTTGTTAGCTCCTTGTCTAGTAGAGCGACGGGTCTGGGCAGGTGGTGGTGGTAACAGTAGAGAAGGGAAGGGTCACTTTGTGAATGAATTGTTATGATCTGTGGCTTGTCAGATGATTATCACAGCTATTTATTTATTCAATAAAGTCAGAAGAAGCACTCTGATATACGTTTTGCAGATGATTTAAGTGCCACAATATCCTCTGTGCCTTCCAGACTTTCAAAATGCCTCTGTGATGGAATGTCTATCACCCGCTGTTCGGCTATTTTAGTACTGTTTTTTCCCCAACTTCATTGACGTGATGTTTCCCGTAAACCTTTTGCTTTTTGCAAGAACTGTTTTGCTCTTTCAAGTTACTGTTGGCTTTCTGGAAGCCTTACCAATCATCTTCTCTCTGGTTACACAACTGTCCCACAAGGGGTTCGTAAACCTCCTATCACACTTTTCTATCACTAGATGGCAACAAAGCACTACCTACCATGTAAATTAACCTTAAACTAATGTCTTACAATGTGAGAGGCCTGAACAGTCCCTACAAGCGTAGAGCATTATGGAAAACTACGCTGGACCTGAGATGCAATGTTTTATGTGCACAGGAGATGCATTTTTCCAGCATCAAACCCCCAAAATGTTCCCATTTTAAATTCCTGCACATCTTCACAGCTAATGACAAAAAAAATGGAGTCTTGATTGCTGTTCGGGACACTCTATCTTTTTCTCTTTACAGGACCATATTAACATTGACCCGCAATTACGCTTCATCATCTTGGTAGTGAAGCTGGATCGGACCACCTCCATGCTGGAACTTATATGCTCCAAATGTTAAACCATTGAAATTTATACATAAAGTTATCCAACTAGCTAAGAAAATGCAAAAGGGTAATCTGATCATTTGTGGGGATTTCAATACGGTCTTGAATGGGGAGCTTGACTCCTCCTCAGTGGACCAGAGGCAGAGGCCAACTCTAGGCCCCTTGTGCCATGAGGAAAGACTCTTTGATCCTTGGTGCTGCCTAAGGACCACCAAGAGGGGCTACACGTTTTACTCCTCGGTGTACAGTAGTTATTCCAGAATTGATTTTTTTTGGACAGATTTGTATACCCTACAGACAATCATAAAGGCTGGTATCCACAACATCACATGGTCAGACCACCCACCGATGTTGTGCATAACATCTCACAAACTGTTGTGGTGCAACAACACCTTCCTATTATCACACCCCAAAATTAGGGATGAGGTAGCAGGGAAACTTAAAGAATATTTCCAATTCAATGACAATGTAGAGTGCTCCCCTCTGATAACATGGTGTGCGCATACGGCATTCGCTAGAGGTACCCTCATCCAAATAGCAGCTAGGGAAAGAAAAAAGTAAATACAACGTATATCGAATCTTCATAAATCCATTGCAGATTTAGAAGCTCAACACAAAAACCCCCACTACGGCCTCCACCCAAATACTGGACCGTCTGATTTCCTGCCGAGAAGAATTGCGGCAGGAACTTAGAGCGGACTAGAATACTTACTTTAAAAGGATAAAACTGTCCTACTCACAAAACAACAGAGCAGGCAAACTATTAGCCTTTCAACTCACGCACATTAGACACAACCGAACCAACACCACCATCCTCAACCCTAAAGATATAGCTAATGCCTTCAGGGATTACTACGAGTCCCTTTACAACCCGAACAAAGATCCACTCACTCACCAACTGACAGAAACAGAGATCAATCAATTCTTAGAAGGGATCAGACTTCCATCAATAGATTCCACGACACTCCACAAACTGAATGCCCCATTCACCATTGTAGAGGTTGAGACCGTCATAAAATCCCTCCCCATGCACAAGTCCCCTAAGGCAGACGGATTCTCCGCCAAATACTACAAGGCATTCTCATCTATTCTCTCCCCCAAACTAGTAGAAATCTTTAATGCTGCAGCTTCCAAAGGCTTCTTCCCAAAAAAAATGCTACAAGCAGTGATAGATACACTCCCAAAACCAGGTAAAGACCCTTCTCACCCCCAAAACTTCAGGCCCATCTCCCTATTAAATTCTGATTTAAAGATATTCACCAAAATATTAGCTAATGATTAATGGAAATCACCCCATCCCTCATAGGACTAGACCAAGTGGGCTATGTAAATGGCAGACAGGCACCAGACGGTACCAGGAGAATGCTGAACCTCCTGAAATTTGCAAAGGTTTCCCAGAAACCCAGAACGTTCCTGGCCTTGGATGCAGAAAAGGCCTTTGATAGGGTCCACTGGGGATACCTATAGCACACTCTACAAAAGTCTGGACTATCTGGCTTGATCCACTCTGCAATTATGTTCCTTTACTCAAACCCCACTGCCCAAGTATACACCTCCAGTTTACTTTCTGACCCCTTTCCACTGTCAAACGGTACACGTCAGGGATGCCCTCTTTCCCCAATTAATTTCTCACTCATTATCGAACCATTAGCGGAAAACATCAGATCCACAGGCACTATTCAAGGCATAAAATAGGACATTTTGCAGATGATTTTATCTTGACTGAAACCTCCATCCCGGCTTAAAAAAATCCCTATTAGAAAAATTCGGACAAATATCTTATTATAAAGTCAATACTAGTAAATGTTTTGCCCTGGCACTTAACATACCCATAGATAGAAAATCCAGATTCAAGACTATATTCCCTTGTAATTGGGACTCTCCTTCAATCTCATACCTTGGGGTGCAGCTGCAGCTCTTCCTCTGCTATCTACTCATATAATTTTCCGCCACTACTAACCAAAATAGAAGAATAACTCAACCAGATCAGCAAACTACAACTCACTTGGATGGGGAGGATAGCTGCATACCAAATGCAAGTACTGCCTAAACTATTGTACCATTTTTGTACATTGCCCATTCCTATCCCGCAAAAATTCTTCACACAATTGGCAGTCAACTTGAAGAGATACATTTGGGCGGGGAAGAAACCCAGAATTGCTCTATCACAATTATATAAGCCCAAACACCTTTGTGGAGTAGGTCTCCCTAATGCTCAAACATACTTCACAGCTGCGGTACTAGACCAAATGTGATACTGGTTTTCCTGCCAAACAGGTAACCAGTGGTCTAGCATAGAGAAAGAGGTAACTCGGGGAAACAATCTCCCAGCAATAGCGCTAGCGGCTTTCCTACACCACAACCCTCGAACCCCACTTTAGCCGACCGTACAAGATCCTGTCACAGCTTGGTCATCCTTGACTAGACAACACTTCACTGACACACTAACCTGCAAACTAAAGATCCCATTAGTAACATATGAACACCTCATTCCTGGGCTGTCGACTCATTCATGGACACAGCAGGGAGCGCACTTCTCCTTGTCGGACATATCAGAACAAAATACGTTGGATAGATATAAAATGCTCCAAATAAGGCACTTCACTACAACTAATAAGAGAGACCCCATAGAACTACCTCAAATTCTTTGGAACTTTCTTATAAATTAAAAAAAAAAAAAAACAAGGGGATATTCCTATTTTACAACTTCTACACCCCCTTGAATATACAAAATAAGTTACCGTGTTGATCATTGGGAAAATGCACAGAAAATACTCCATAGATGAACCTCACAATTCTAATCGCGTTCTGCGATCCACTGACCAAAATCTGGTCAAGGTGCCAAAAACCAAATACAGGTCCAAAGGAGAAAGAAGGTTTGCTTTTCAAGGTCCGAGACTATGGAACGCTTTACCAACCAGCGTTCGGTTGGAGGAAAACCACCTGACTTTCAGAAGACAGATTAAAACTCTGCTCTTTTGATGTCATGAGACACGAAACATCAAGCGCCCAGAGGCGATTCAGTTCACATGTGCCGCGCTATATAAGTTTTTCATTCATTCATTCATTCATACCTCACACCATTGTGCTTACATAAAATGAACCAGGATATCTCCCCCCTATGCTGGTGTGACTGCCGTTCTACTGGCAGCCTTTTACATATACTTTGGGGTTGTACTGTAATGTGTTCATTTTGGTCGGAGGTCTTGTCCCTTATACTAGAAATTACGGGTATTAAGCACACACTAACCCCAGCTTTCACCCTCCTTAGCATTGATATTGCAGATTTCCCCCTCTAGTATGAAAAGTTATCATACACATTCTATTTGTAGCGCACATTACCCTGGCGAAGAATTGGCACTCAACTGGCCCCCAAACATTGCAGAAGTGATATCTAGGGTTAATGCGCAATATACAATGAAAAAAATGCTCACTTATAAAGAAAATAGAGCTCTCACATTTCATTAACACTGGGAAATCTGGAGGTTATCCACAAAGGCTTCCTCACATGTATGACTTATGCTATACTTGCATTTACTGACAATTATTCTAGAATGTTAAACTGTCTAGTGGTAGGAATCAAAAGGTGTCATGGTCGATTCTGGTGTCCAATGTCTCACGGCATGAATGGTCGGCCACAGCTCTTCCAAACTGGATGAACTAAGATCACCAGAGAAGAAGCACTAAACTCGATGATGTTGTTGTTATTATTATTTTCAGAGTTACTACTGTAGCACATTATAACTTACTATGCATCCTATCCCCTGAGACCCTTGTTAAGGTCTAAGGCAGGTTATTTGCTAATGAGATTCTCAGTGAGCCTGGTCACAGTGAGTACCCATCAGGGGTGACAGGCCACACCTCTAAATGAGATCTTATCCAGTTGTTCCTTTACATAGCCCGAATGATTGCATCATTGTGTTTGCAGTAAGTTTGATTTTTTTTCTGCACCACTTTGTATATGTACAATACTGTTTGAAGTGGCTTGTATATCACTTGTACACTGTGGAAAATTAATACAAATCTATGGTTAAAAAAATTAAAATAAAGACAAAATATGATGTAAGCCCTATGAATTACAAGTATATTGGTGAAACAAAGACTGCAATATAATAATGAGGATATATATATTGGGTGGGCTCCTGCGCTGTATGGGATAAAAGTGAAGGGGAGTGGGCCAGAGAAAGGGACAGTGGGGTAAGTGGGCGTGAATACTGCAGCAAACACCAAGAGTGTTGTCCTCTCAAGACAAAAGAATTGATGCTGTGTAGATGTGGAAGTGTCTGCGCTGTACAAAAACTGAACTATAAGGGGGATATAAAAATAAAAAAGGAGGGGAGTGAAGTGGCAAAAAATCGGTGAACAGTGGGCCGTGAGATAATAAATATATTGACACAGTGGGGGTAACCCACAATAGGACGTGAAGTAAGTGTGGTCTAGCCTAAACAGTGTGTCTAAAACACGTATAAGGAATCTTTAAAATTATCAATGATAAGTGAACAGTTCAAACAAAAAACTTCCCAAGCAATTAGTAGAAATAAACAAAAATCCGATTAGGTAAAACTTGAAAAAAAGGGGGGGAGAGGTCTTGTGGGCGGTTATCTAGTACAGTCCAACAAACAAATAAAGTGACTAATAAATAGATAAGTGAAAAAAATGAATTATATATCACACTCAGGTGAATGGAAGTGCGTGCTTGGGTAGGTTCACACAACGTGTACCCTTCACCAATAGTGAATCAGAAGGCTTACCTCTCTGCTCACATACAAACCCTGAGACAATCACTGTACCAGCAGGATGTTAACTGGATCTCTGCTTATCTCGATCGTGGTGCATATATATAAAGATAATGGTGTGAAAGTTGTAGCTTTGTCTTCTTACAGGCAATAAGTAGACATAGTGCCCAAAATAAGTAGTGACTGATTGTCCACTTACACTACTTACAAAAGTGTATGAGGAGCGTGTGCCTATCTCCACGAGCGCCGAGCTCGTATCCCAATCTTCTTCCAGCTGTCAGTTTCTCTTTAACAACATATGAGCCGTCCGCTCATGATGAGATGTATGGGCGGGGATGGAAGAAGAGAGGGGGGGCACATCGCATAAACCAGGCAGCAAATGAATTTAATAAAACAAAAAGATTTGGTAAAAGACTCACATGGGGCAGTCTCAGGGCGGTCCCGTAGCAACGAACGCCGCGCTCGTCCACCGTCCGTCAGATGCTGCTCCTACTGTGTACTCTGTGTTTCCCGACGCGTATTCGTCACACCACGTGACTTCATCAGGGGATGGTGAAATAGAGTACTAGGTCCTGTTTAAATAACGTCTCACTAATTGGGCATAGCAGCGGCCATTTTGTTGAAGTCCACGCCATGTATTGGCGAATCCCACGCCGGCACCATTTTACCTGAGTCTCCTTACTTGTATTAAACTCCGCTGGGTAAAACAAACGGAACGGAGGGGGAGCGATCAGGGGGGGGGCTGGGTCGGACTAAGCGGCAGCTGGCTTATGCTTTGAGCAAGTATCCACAGGGGAAAAAACTATTTTAAAAAACCATTCGGTTAAATTCCAGTAGAACAAGGAAATTTTAATAAAAAAGAAATTATTATACTTCACTAGGGAAAGTGATTATAATAATGTGCATAATCCAGACCTGTTGAACATGAAAGTCTAATAGGACATCCATAGGAGCGGTCGGGTTGGAGGCACACATATGGGCAAATAGTGAGCTATCACACACTATAATGCAGAGTTCTGCCCTAGCTCAAAGCCGATGTGCACTGCATTACTGATAGCGCGGTAGCAGGCAGGCTATGAAGAAAATATTAAAAATAAACATAAAAATGAAATTTTAAAAATATAAAAACACATAATTTTTAAAATGAAAGGGTGATGTATATTGAGAACCATATATAGGGGACTAAGCAATAAGAGCCTAATAAGGGAATGTTGAAGTGGTAGAGAAAGTCGGGGTATCTAGGCCCAAGGTGTATTACACCAGGTGTGAAAGGGGCTGATATTTTATGGTGATCGAAATAGAGCAGCACCTGACGCACAGCAGGTATAGATGGGATAGATAAAGGCACAGGGGTCTCAAACATATAATGCTTTACACGACATATACAGGATAGTATAAGAGAATACAAAGGGTCTAAAAATCGCTTAGGAAGCAGTTTAGGTCGAACTCAATGTTAAGACCTCTAGGTGTGAGAGTGTCCATATTGTAGATGTATTTCGATTCTAGTTGGCTGAGTGCCCTAACCTTATGGCCCCCCCGCCATGGTCTAGAATACGGGACTATCCCCCAAAATTTCAAATGTGTGGGGTCTTTATGGTGGACTTTGGCAAAGTGGCGAGAAACACTGTGATTAGCGAACCCCTTTTCTATATTTTTCACATGTTCCTTGATACGTATCCGTAAGAGTCTCTTTGTGCGGCCTACATATTGTAGTCCGCAGCTGCATTCGAGTGCATACACTGCTCCTTCTGTGTTGCAGCCAATGAAGTCCCTTATTTCGTACTCGGTGCTGTTGCTATTAGACTTGAAGGTGGACACCTTTTTATTCGGACGTTTAGTATGTGTGCAAGCATAGCATCTCTTGCAGGGGAAAAAACCTTTTCCGGTGAAAAATGTGAACTGTTTCTTTGGTGGGTTAATAACGCTCTTCACTAGTTGGTCCCTCAATGTGGGGGCTCTCTTGTATGTAAATCTTGGTTTCTCAGGTAATACGTCTCGCAGATCTTTATCACCTTTAAGGATATGCCAGTGTCTTTGGATAACTTTTTCAATTTTCTTATGTTGTATATTATAGTCCAATACAATAGGTACTAAATCTTGTCTGCTTGTTGCGATTTTGCTTTCCAGAAGTTTTTCTCTGGGTATTTTGGATACCTCTTCTATCTTTTGCTGGATGTATGTATTGTCGTACCCCTTCTGCACAAATCTATCACCCAAATGTTTTGCTTGTTCCTGAAAAACATCCTGCTTGGTACAATTGCGTCGTAGGCGCATTAGTTGCCCTTTCGGAATATTAAAAAGCCAATTCTTGTGATGGCAGCTGGTAAGGGGAAGGTAGCTGTTTCTGTCAACATTCTTAAAGAAGGTTTTGGTATCGAAGGTTGCATTATTCCTGGAGATTTCCAAATCTAAAAAAGCTATATTTTGTTCTTCAATTTGCCAGGTAAGTTTGATGTTTCTGGTATTCTTGTTTAGATTCTCCAAGAAATTCCCCAATGATTGATGATCGCCTCTCCACAAGATAAAGATGTCATCAATATATCTTTTATATAGCAAAAGATCTGCAGGTTGATGAGTAAATATCACTTCTTCCTCCCATTGAGACATGAACAATCCTGCCACGCTCGGGGCAAATTTTGCCCCCATCGCCACTCCAGTCCGTTGTTGGTAGTACTGGTCATTGTACCATAAGTGACTGTGTTTTAGGCAAAAGTCTAAACACTTGATGATGTACTTCCTTTGTACACAGGGAAGATCGGTGTAGTTCCGAAGTCCCCATTTCGTGGCGTCACAAGCTAAGTGGTGAGGAATAATAGAATACAATGAGGAGACGTCGGCCGTGGCCATTAATAGAGGTCCGTTTTCATTCAGTCCGGCTAACAGTTGCAGCATTTCCTTTGTGTCTTTTAGGTATGCGCGTGTATGCTGCACGGCCTGTTGTAGGTACCGATCTATATATTGTCCAAGTCTGGCTGTTATTGAATCAATGCCGTTAACAATGGGTCTGAAGGGAGGGTTTTCTTTATCTTTGTGGATCTTGGGCAAGGCGTAGATGATGGGGGTCCTGCAAGCTTCAGGGATCAGATATTTTGCTTCTTTTTTGTCCAAGACTCCTTTTTTGAGGCCCAAGTGTATGACTTGTTCAAGTTCTTTTCTCCATTTGAACATCGGATTTCTTGACATTAGACTGTAGGTCTCAGGGTCATTGAGGAGTTTAAGCATCCCTTTGTGGTATTGTTCCGTGGTCAGTAACACTATTCCCCCACCTTTATCCGAAGGTCGGATCACGAGATTTTTATTGGTTCTGAGTTTCTTAATACCGATCTTCATGGATTTGGGTTCTTCTATTTTCTTGATCGCTAGTTTTTTTATTTCATTTGTCACCATATTTCTAAATACTTCAATGTGTTTCCCATCTTTCACTTTTGGGTTAAAGGTGGATTTATTTCTTAATTGGCTGTGTACCACTGTGTCGTTTTCCACTCCGGCGGATTTAAAGGTCTTGCCAGTCATGTATTTTTTAATATTCAGTTTCCTGACATATTTTTCGATATTTATGTAGGTCTGAAATTTATCCAGATTTCTGACTGGTGCATATTTGAGTCCTTTATCTAATACTAGAATTTCTTCTTGGGTCAGTGGTATATCAGTCAGATTAAAAATCCCTTCTCCTATTGTTCTCAATTTCTCTCTTTTTCTTTCTTGTTTTCTTTTTCCTGCCCTGCATCCTCTTTTCTTGGGGGGCTTCTCTGCTTCATTTCCTCTGTTTTCCTTGGAGGATGGTAAATTTTGTCCCGGTCTAAAAAAGATCTATTGTATCCTTCCTCATATCGGTACTCCGGAGCTCTTCTTTCTTCTCTATACCAGTCCCGAGAGTCTCTTGGAGGAGCGTATTGGCTGTAATAATACATTGGACTCCTTTCTCTTGGTCTAGGTAATAAAGGCGGCGGGCCATGCCTTTCTCTTTGTTCGTAGTAGGGGTCTGGTCCTGGACTTCTTCTGTAGGTTCCAGGATAATATGGTTGGTCTCCTCTATAGTCTCGGTTGTCATATTGTCTGGCGGAGTACTCGGGACTTCTTCCTCGTTCGTACTGTGGATCTCTTGCGTCTTTGTGTCCCTGGTTATTTTTATTCCAGTTATTATGTGGTCTTTTATTTTTCCGATTTTTTGTTTTCTTCCAGCCTTGTTGTGGAGTGGCTGCTGCCTCTGAGTGTTTCCTCCATGTGTTGCGTGGGGTCTGTCCACTGGGGTGTGCCTGATTCTCTTCTCTGTCTGTTCTTCTTGGTTGATCCTTTTTAGGGGGATCTTCTCTGGTTTCTCTATATGTATCAGTCGCTCTTGGAGGGATATTGGTCGTTGCACCTTCCATAAGTGAAGGGACATGACACACCATTTTTTCAGGTGTTGAGAATGTAGATATGGGGTCAGGGGGGCCTTTATTGACCTGCCACCTGTATACTACCTCATTTTTATAGTCACCAATATCTCTGGCATACTTTTTACTTTTCCTTAGTTGTACTTCAAGGTCCTTTTTTACCAGGTCTTTGTTTAGTAGGGCAGTGAGGCGCTTGAATTCCTCAGTGTCTTTATGTATGTCCAGTCTTATTTTAAGTTCAGCTAGGGTTTGTTCAGTTTTCTTAAGTTTTTTCTGTTTCCTTTTGATGAGAAACTGTAACAGTTCAATACCTTTACCATTAAAGAATCTAAACCACTCTTCATTGGATTCCTGGTCTCCTATCCCATCATTGGGGGGTACGTCCCATCTGAGTCGTCTAGGGACTAGGTTGGCCTTGATGTAACGCTCAAACGTGTGGATATCCCACCAGAGGTTGATTTTCTTCTCAAGGCCATGCCCTAGTTTCCGTGTGAGATGTTCTACATTACTATCTGTTTTGGGATCATCGCTATTGAAGACCAGGTCGAGGTTAACCTCGCGTTGTTCAATAAACGTAAAAATATCCATAACTGCTGCTGGAGTAGAAGAAGATTTGCGTGATCAATGTATTGGGTGGGCTCCTGCGCTGTATGGGATAAAAGTGAAGGGGAGTGGGCCAGAGAAAGGGACAGTGGGGTAAGTGGGCGTGAATACTGCAGCAAACACCAAGAGTGTTGTCCTCTCAAGACAAAAGAATTGATGCTGTGTAGATGTGGAAGTGTCTGCGCTGTACAAAAACTGAACTATAAGGGGGATATAAAAATAAAAAAGGAGGGGAGTGAAGTGGCAAAAAATCGGTGAACAGTGGGCCGTGAGATAATAAATATATTGACACAGTGGGGGTAACCCACAATAGGACGTGAAGTAAGTGTGGTCTAGCCTAAACAGTGTGTCTAAAACACGTATAAGGAATCTTTAAAATTATCAATGATAAGTGAACAGTTCAAACAAAAAACTTCCCAAGCAATTAGTAGAAATAAACAAAAATCCGATTAGGTAAAACTTGAAAAAAAGGGGGGGAGAGGTCTTGTGGGCGGTTATCTAGTACAGTCCAACAAACAAATAAAGTGACTAATAAATAGATAAGTGAAAAAAATGAATTATATATCACACTCAGGTGAATGGAAGTGCGTGCTTGGGTAGGTTCACACAACGTGTACCCTTCACCAATAGTGAATCAGAAGGCTTACCTCTCTGCTCACATACAAACCCTGAGACAATCACTGTACCAGCAGGATGTTAACTGGATCTCTGCTTATCTCGATCGTGGTGCATATATATAAAGATAATGGTGTGAAAGTTGTAGCTTTGTCTTCTTACAGGCAATAAGTAGACATAGTGCCCAAAATAAGTAGTGACTGATTGTCCACTTACACTACTTACAAAAGTGTATGAGGAGCGTGTGCCTATCTCCACGAGCGCCGAGCTCGTATCCCAATCTTCTTCCAGCTGTCAGTTTCTCTTTAACAACATATGAGCCGTCCGCTCATGATGAGATGTATGGGCGGGGATGGAAGAAGAGAGGGGGGGCACATCGCATAAACCAGGCAGCAAATGAATTTAATAAAACAAAAAGATTTGGTAAAAGACTCACATGGGGCAGTCTCAGGGCGGTCCCGTAGCAACGAACGCCGCGCTCGTCCACCGTCCGTCAGATGCTGCTCCTACTGTGTACTCTGTGTTTCCCGACGCGTATTCGTCACACCACGTGACTTCATCAGGGGATGGTGAAATAGAGTACTAGGTCCTGTTTAAATAACGTCTCACTAATTGGGCATAGCAGCGGCCATTTTGTTGAAGTCCACGCCATGTATTGGCGAATCCCACGCCGGCACCATTTTACCTGAGTCTCCTTACTTGTATTAAACTCCGCTGGGTAAAACAAATGGAACGGAGGGGGAGCGATCAGGGGGGGGGCTGGGTCGGACTAAGCGGCAGCTGGCTTATGCTTTGAGCAAGTATCCACAGGGGAAAAAACTATTTTAAAAAACCATTCGGTTAAATTCCAGTAGAACAAGGAAATTTTAATAAAAAAGAAATTATTATACTTCACTAGGGAAAGTGATTATAATAATGTGCATAATCCAGACCTGTTGAACATGAAAGTCTAATAGGACATCCATAGGAGCGGTCGGGTTGGAGGCACACATATGGGCAAATAGTGAGCTATCACACACTATAATGCAGAGTTCTGCCCTAGCTCAAAGCCGATGTGCACTGCATTACTGATAGCGCGGTAGCAGGCAGGCTATGAAGAAAATATTAAAAATAAACATAAAAATGAAATTTTAAAAATATAAAAACACATAATTTTTAAAATGAAAGGGTGATGTATATTGAGAACCATATATAGGGGACTAAGCAATAAGAGCCTAATAAGGGAATGTTGAAGTGGTAGAGAAAGTCGGGGTATCTAGGCCCAAGGTGTATTACACCAGGTGTGAAAGGGGCTGATATTTTATGGTGATCGAAATAGAGCAGCACCTGACGCACAGCAGGTATAGATGGGATAGATAAAGGCACAGGGGTCTCAAACATATAATGCTTTACACGACATATACAGGATAGTATAAGAGAATACAAAGGGTCTAAAAATCGCTTAGGAAGCAGTTTAGGTCGAACTCAATGTTAAGACCTCTAGGTGTGAGAGTGTCCATATTGTAGATGTATTTCGATTCTAGTTGGCTGAGTGCCCTAACCTTATGGCCCCCCCGCCATGGTCTAGAATACGGGACTATCCCCCAAAATTTCAAATGTGTGGGGTCTTTATGGTGGACTTTGGCAAAGTGGCGAGAAACACTGTGATTAGCGAACCCCTTTTCTATATTTTTCACATGTTCCTTGATACGTATCCGTAAGAGTCTCTTTGTGCGGCCTACATATTGTAGTCCGCAGCTGCATTCGAGTGCATACACTGCTCCTTCTGTGTTGCAGCCAATGAAGTCCCTTATTTCGTACTCGGTGCTGTTGCTATTAGACTTGAAGGTGGACACCTTTTTATTCGGACGTTTAGTATGTGTGCAAGCATAGCATCTCTTGCAGGGGAAAAAACCTTTTCCGGTGAAAAATGTGAACTGTTTCTTTGGTGGGTTAATAACGCTCTTCACTAGTTGGTCCCTCAATGTGGGGGCTCTCTTGTATGTAAATCTTGGTTTCTCAGGTAATACGTCTCGCAGATCTTTATCACCTTTAAGGATATGCCAGTGTCTTTGGATAACTTTTTCAATTTTCTTATGTTGTATATTATAGTCCAATACAATAGGTACTAAATCTTGTCTGCTTGTTGCGATTTTGCTTTCCAGAAGTTTTTCTCTGGGTATTTTGGATACCTCTTCTATCTTTTGCTGGATGTATGTATTGTCGTACCCCTTCTGCACAAATCTATCACCCAAATGTTTTGCTTGTTCCTGAAAAACATCCTGCTTGGTACAATTGCGTCGTAGGCGCATTAGTTGCCCTTTCGGAATATTAAAAAGCCAATTCTTGTGATGGCAGCTGGTAAGGGGAAGGTAGCTGTTTCTGTCAACATTCTTAAAGAAGGTTTTGGTATCGAAGGTTGCATTATTCCTGGAGATTTCCAAATCTAAAAAAGCTATATTTTGTTCTTCAATTTGCCAGGTAAGTTTGATGTTTCTGGTATTCTTGTTTAGATTCTCCAAGAAATTCCCCAATGATTGATGATCGCCTCTCCACAAGATAAAGATGTCATCAATATATCTTTTATATAGCAAAAGATCTGCAGGTTGATGAGTAAATATCACTTCTTCCTCCCATTGAGACATGAACAATCCTGCCACGCTCGGGGCAAATTTTGCCCCCATCGCCACTCCAGTCCGTTGTTGGTAGTACTGGTCATTGTACCATAAGTGACTGTGTTTTAGGCAAAAGTCTAAACACTTGATGATGTACTTCCTTTGTACACAGGGAAGATCGGTGTAGTTCCGAAGTCCCCATTTCGTGGCGTCACAAGCTAAGTGGTGAGGAATAATAGAATACAATGAGGAGACGTCGGCCGTGGCCATTAATAGAGGTCCGTTTTCATTCAGTCCGGCTAACAGTTGCAGCATTTCCTTTGTGTCTTTTAGGTATGCGCGTGTATGCTGCACGGCCTGTTGTAGGTACCGATCTATATATTGTCCAAGTCTGGCTGTTATTGAATCAATGCCGTTAACAATGGGTCTGAAGGGAGGGTTTTCTTTATCTTTGTGGATCTTGGGCAAGGCGTAGATGATGGGGGTCCTGCAAGCTTCAGGGATCAGATATTTTGCTTCTTTTTTGTCCAAGACTCCTTTTTTGAGGCCCAAGTGTATGACTTGTTCAAGTTCTTTTCTCCATTTGAACATCGGATTTCTTGACATTAGACTGTAGGTCTCAGGGTCATTGAGGAGTTTAAGCATCCCTTTGTGGTATTGTTCCGTGGTCAGTAACACTATTCCCCCACCTTTATCCGAAGGTCGGATCACGAGATTTTTATTGGTTCTGAGTTTCTTAATACCGATCTTCATGGATTTGGGTTCTTCTATTTTCTTGATCGCTAGTTTTTTTATTTCATTTGTCACCATATTTCTAAATACTTCAATGTGTTTCCCATCTTTCACTTTTGGGTTAAAGGTGGATTTATTTCTTAATTGGCTGTGTACCACTGTGTCGTTTTCCACTCCGGCGGATTTAAAGGTCTTGCCAGTCATGTATTTTTTAATATTCAGTTTCCTGACATATTTTTCGATATTTATGTAGGTCTGAAATTTATCCAGATTTCTGACTGGTGCATATTTGAGTCCTTTATCTAATACTAGAATTTCTTCTTGGGTCAGTGGTATATCAGTCAGATTAAAAATCCCTTCTCCTATTGTTCTCAATTTCTCTCTTTTTCTTTCTTGTTTTCTTTTTCCTGCCCTGCATCCTCTTTTCTTGGGGGGCTTCTCTGCTTCATTTCCTCTGTTTTCCTTGGAGGATGGTAAATTTTGTCCCGGTCTAAAAAAGATCTATTGTATCCTTCCTCATATCGGTACTCCGGAGCTCTTCTTTCTTCTCTATACCAGTCCCGAGAGTCTCTTGGAGGAGCGTATTGGCTGTAATAATACATTGGACTCCTTTCTCTTGGTCTAGGTAATAAAGGCGGCGGGCCATGCCTTTCTCTTTGTTCGTAGTAGGGGTCTGGTCCTGGACTTCTTCTGTAGGTTCCAGGATAATATGGTTGGTCTCCTCTATAGTCTCGGTTGTCATATTGTCTGGCGGAGTACTCGGGACTTCTTCCTCGTTCGTACTGTGGATCTCTTGCGTCTTTGTGTCCCTGGTTATTTTTATTCCAGTTATTATGTGGTCTTTTATTTTTCCGATTTTTTGTTTTCTTCCAGCCTTGTTGTGGAGTGGCTGCTGCCTCTGAGTGTTTCCTCCATGTGTTGCGTGGGGTCTGTCCACTGGGGTGTGCCTGATTCTCTTCTCTGTCTGTTCTTCTTGGTTGATCCTTTTTAGGGGGATCTTCTCTGGTTTCTCTATATGTATCAGTCGCTCTTGGAGGGATATTGGTCGTTGCACCTTCCATAAGTGAAGGGACATGACACACCATTTTTTCAGGTGTTGAGAATGTAGATATGGGGTCAGGGGGGCCTTTATTGACCTGCCACCTGTATACTACCTCATTTTTATAGTCACCAATATCTCTGGCATACTTTTTACTTTTCCTTAGTTGTACTTCAAGGTCCTTTTTTACCAGGTCTTTGTTTAGTAGGGCAGTGAGGCGCTTGAATTCCTCAGTGTCTTTATGTATGTCCAGTCTTATTTTAAGTTCAGCTAGGGTTTGTTCAGTTTTCTTAAGTTTTTTCTGTTTCCTTTTGATGAGAAACTGTAACAGTTCAATACCTTTACCATTAAAGAATCTAAACCACTCTTCATTGGATTCCTGGTCTCCTATCCCATCATTGGGGGGTACGTCCCATCTGAGTCGTCTAGGGACTAGGTTGGCCTTGATGTAACGCTCAAACGTGTGGATATCCCACCAGAGGTTGATTTTCTTCTCAAGGCCATGCCCTAGTTTCCGTGTGAGATGTTCTACATTACTATCTGTTTTGGGATCATCGCTATTGAAGACCAGGTCGAGGTTAACCTCGCGTTGTTCAATAAACGTAAAAATATCCATAACTGCTGCTGGAGTAGAAGAAGATTTGCGTGATCAATGTATTGGGTGGGCTCCTGCGCTGTATGGGATAAAAGTGAAGGGGAGTGGGCCAGAGAAAGGGACAGTGGGGTAAGTGGGCGTGAATACTGCAGCAAACACCAAGAGTGTTGTCCTCTCAAGACAAAAGAATTGATGCTGTGTAGATGTGGAAGTGTCTGCGCTGTACAAAAACTGAACTATAAGGGGGATATAAAAATAAAAAAGGAGGGGAGTGAAGTGGCAAAAAATCGGTGAACAGTGGGCCGTGAGATAATAAATATATTGACACAGTGGGGGTAACCCACAATAGGACGTGAAGTAAGTGTGGTCTAGCCTAAACAGTGTGTCTAAAACACGTATAAGGAATCTTTAAAATTATCAATGATAAGTGAACAGTTCAAACAAAAAACTTCCCAAGCAATTAGTAGAAATAAACAAAAATCCGATTAGGTAAAACTTGAAAAAAAGGGGGGGAGAGGTCTTGTGGGCGGTTATCTAGTACAGTCCAACAAACAAATAAAGTGACTAATAAATAGATAAGTGAAAAAAATGAATTATATATCACACTCAGGTGAATGGAAGTGCGTGCTTGGGTAGGTTCACACAACGTGTACCCTTCACCAATAGTGAATCAGAAGGCTTACCTCTCTGCTCACATACAAACCCTGAGACAATCACTGTACCAGCAGGATGTTAACTGGATCTCTGCTTATCTCGATCGTGGTGCATATATATAAAGATAATGGTGTGAAAGTTGTAGCTTTGTCTTCTTACAGGCAATAAGTAGACATAGTGCCCAAAATAAGTAGTGACTGATTGTCCACTTACACTACTTACAAAAGTGTATGAGGAGCGTGTGCCTATCTCCACGAGCGCCGAGCTCGTATCCCAATCTTCTTCCAGCTGTCAGTTTCTCTTTAACAACATATGAGCCGTCCGCTCATGATGAGATGTATGGGCGGGGATGGAAGAAGAGAGGGGGGGCACATCGCATAAACCAGGCAGCAAATGAATTTAATAAAACAAAAAGATTTGGTAAAAGACTCACATGGGGCAGTCTCAGGGCGGTCCCGTAGCAACGAACGCCGCGCTCGTCCACCGTCCGTCAGATGCTGCTCCTACTGTGTACTCTGTGTTTCCCGACGCGTATTCGTCACACCACGTGACTTCATCAGGGGATGGTGAAATAGAGTACTAGGTCCTGTTTAAATAACGTCTCACTAATTGGGCATAGCAGCGGCCATTTTGTTGAAGTCCACGCCATGTATTGGCGAATCCCACGCCGGCACCATTTTACCTGAGTCTCCTTACTTGTATTAAACTCCGCTGGGTAAAACAAACGGAACGGAGGGGGAGCGATCAGGGGGGGGGCTGGGTCGGACTAAGCGGCAGCTGGCTTATGCTTTGAGCAAGTATCCACAGGGGAAAAAACTATTTTAAAAAACCATTCGGTTAAATTCCAGTAGAACCCAGCCCCCCCCCTGATCGCTCCCCCTCCGTTCCGTTTGTTTTACCCAGCGGAGTTTAATACAAGTAAGGAGACTCAGGTAAAATGGTGCCGGCGTGGGATTCGCCAATACATGGCGTGGACTTCAACAAAATGGCCGCTGCTATGCCCAATTAGTGAGACGTTATTTAAACAGGACCTAGTACTCTATTTCACCATCCCCTGATGAAGTCACGTGGTGTGACGAATACGCGTCGGGAAACACAGAGTACACAGTAGGAGCAGCATCTGACGGACGGTGGACGAGCGCGGCGTTCGTTGCTACGGGACCGCCCTGAGACTGCCCCATGTGAGTCTTTTACCAAATCTTTTTGTTTTATTAAATTCATTTGCTGCCTGGTTTATGCGATGTGCCCCCCCTCTCTTCTTCCATCCCCGCCCATACATCTCATCATGAGCGGACGGCTCATATGTTGTTAAAGAGAAACTGACAGCTGGAAGAAGATTGGGATACGAGCTCGGCGCTCGTGGAGATAGGCACACGCTCCTCATACACTTTTGTAAGTAGTGTAAGTGGACAATCAGTCACTACTTATTTTGGGCACTATGTCTACTTATTGCCTGTAAGAAGACAAAGCTACAACTTTCACACCATTATCTTTATATATATGCACCACGATCGAGATAAGCAGAGATCCAGTTAACATCCTGCTGGTACAGTGATTGTCTCAGGGTTTGTATGTGAGCAGAGAGGTAAGCCTTCTGATTCACTATTGGTGAAGGGTACACGTTGTGTGAACCTACCCAAGCACGCACTTCCATTCACCTGAGTGTGATATATAATTCATTTTTTTCACTTATCTATTTATTAGTCACTTTATTTGTTTGTTGGACTGTACTAGATAACCGCCCACAAGACCTCTCCCCCCCTTTTTTTCAAGTTTTACCTAATCGGATTTTTGTTTATTTCTACTAATTGCTTGGGAAGTTTTTTGTTTGAACTGTTCACTTATCATTGATAATTTTAAAGATTCCTTATACGTGTTTTAGACACACTGTTTAGGCTAGACCACACTTACTTCACGTCCTATTGTGGGTTACCCCCACTGTGTCAATATATTTATTATCTCACGGCCCACTGTTCACCGATTTTTTGCCACTTCACTCCCCTCCTTTTTTATTTTTATATCCCCCTTATAGTTCAGTTTTTGTACAGCGCAGACACTTCCACATCTACACAGCATCAATTCTTTTGTCTTGAGAGGACAACACTCTTGGTGTTTGCTGCAGTATTCACGCCCACTTACCCCACTGTCCCTTTCTCTGGCCCACTCCCCTTCACTTTTATCCCATACAGCGCAGGAGCCCACCCAATACATTGATCACGCAAATCTTCTTCTACTCCAGCAGCAGTTATGGATATTTTTACGTTTATTGAACAACGCGAGGTTAACCTCGACCTGGTCTTCAATAGCGATGATCCCAAAACAGATAGTAATGTAGAACATCTCACACGGAAACTAGGGCATGGCCTTGAGAAGAAAATCAACCTCTGGTGGGATATCCACACGTTTGAGCGTTACATCAAGGCCAACCTAGTCCCTAGACGACTCAGATGGGACGTACCCCCCAATGATGGGATAGGAGACCAGGAATCCAATGAAGAGTGGTTTAGATTCTTTAATGGTAAAGGTATTGAACTGTTACAGTTTCTCATCAAAAGGAAACAGAAAAAACTTAAGAAAACTGAACAAACCCTAGCTGAACTTAAAATAAGACTGGACATACATAAAGACACTGAGGAATTCAAGCGCCTCACTGCCCTACTAAACAAAGACCTGGTAAAAAAGGACCTTGAAGTACAACTAAGGAAAAGTAAAAAGTATGCCAGAGATATTGGTGACTATAAAAATGAGGTAGTATACAGGTGGCAGGTCAATAAAGGCCCCCCTGACCCCATATCTACATTCTCAACACCTGAAAAAATGGTGTGTCATGTCCCTTCACTTATGGAAGGTGCAACGACCAATATCCCTCCAAGAGCGACTGATACATATAGAGAAACCAGAGAAGATCCCCCTAAAAAGGATCAACCAAGAAGAACAGACAGAGAAGAGAATCAGGCACACCCCAGTGGACAGACCCCACGCAACACATGGAGGAAACACTCAGAGGCAGCAGCCACTCCACAACAAGGCTGGAAGAAAACAAAAAATCGGAAAAATAAAAGACCACATAATAACTGGAATAAAAATAACCAGGGACACAAAGACGCAAGAGATCCACAGTACGAACGAGGAAGAAGTCCCGAGTACTCCGCCAGACAATATGACAACCGAGACTATAGAGGAGACCAACCATATTATCCTGGAACCTACAGAAGAAGTCCAGGACCAGACCCCTACTACGAACAAAGAGAAAGGCATGGCCCGCCGCCTTTATTACCTAGACCAAGAGAAAGGAGTCCAATGTATTATTACAGCCAATACGCTCCTCCAAGAGACTCTCGGGACTGGTATAGAGAAGAAAGAAGAGCTCCGGAGTACCGATATGAGGAAGGATACAATAGATCTTTTTTAGACCGGGACAAAATTTACCATCCTCCAAGGAAAACAGAGGAAATGAAGCAGAGAAGCCCCCCAAGAAAAGAGGATGCAGGGCAGGAAAAAGAAAACAAGAAAGAAAAAGAGAGAAATTGAGAACAATAGGAGAAGGGATTTTTAATCTGACTGATATACCACTGACCCAAGAAGAAATTCTAGTATTAGATAAAGGACTCAAATATGCACCAGTCAGAAATCTGGATAAATTTCAGACCTACATAAATATCGAAAAATATGTCAGGAAACTGAATATTAAAAAATACATGACTGGCAAGACCTTTAAATCCGCCGGAGTGGAAAACGACACAGTGGTACACAGCCAATTAAGAAATAAATCCACCTTTAACCCAAAAGTGAAAGATGGGAAACACATTGAAGTATTTAGAAATATGGTGACAAATGAAATAAAAAAACTAGCGATCAAGAAAATAGAAGAACCCAAATCCATGAAGATCGGTATTAAGAAACTCAGAACCAATAAAAATCTCGTGATCCGACCTTCGGATAAAGGTGGGGGAATAGTGTTACTGACCACGGAACAATACCACAAAGGGATGCTTAAACTCCTCAATGACCCTGAGACCTACAGTCTAATGTCAAGAAATCCGATGTTCAAATGGAGAAAAGAACTTGAACAAGTCATACACTTGGGCCTCAAAAAAGGAGTCTTGGACAAAAAAGAAGCAAAATATCTGATCCCTGAAGCTTGCAGGACCCCCATCATCTACGCCTTGCCCAAGATCCACAAAGATAAAGAAAACCCTCCCTTCAGACCCATTGTTAACGGCATTGATTCAATAACAGCCAGACTTGGACAATATATAGATCGGTACCTACAACAGGCCGTGCAGCATACACGCGCATACCTAAAAGACACAAAGGAAATGCTGCAACTGTTAGCCGGACTGAATGAAAACGGACCTCTATTAATGGCCACGGCCGACGTCTCCTCATTGTATTCTATTATTCCTCACCACTTAGCTTGTGACGCCACGAAATGGGGACTTCGGAACTACACCGATCTTCCCTGTGTACAAAGGAAGTACATCATCAAGTGTTTAGACTTTTGCCTAAAACACAGTCACTTATGGTACAATGACCAGTACTACCAACAACGGACTGGAGTGGCGATGGGGGCAAAATTTGCCCCGAGCGTGGCAGGATTGTTCATGTCTCAATGGGAGGAAGAAGTGATATTTACTCATCAACCTGCAGATCTTTTGCTATATAAAAGATATATTGATGACATCTTTATCTTGTGGAGAGGCGATCATCAATCATTGGGGAATTTCTTGGAGAATCTAAACAAGAATACCAGAAACATCAAACTTACCTGGCAAATTGAAGAACAAAATATAGCTTTTTTAGATTTGGAAATCTCCAGGAATAATGCAACCTTCGATACCAAAACCTTCTTTAAGAATGTTGACAGAAACAGCTACCTTCCCCTTACCAGCTGCCATCACAAGAATTGGCTTTTTAATATTCCGAAAGGGCAACTAATGCGCCTACGACGCAATTGTACCAAGCAGGATGTTTTTCAGGAACAAGCAAAACATTTGGGTGATAGATTTGTGCAGAAGGGGTACGACAATACATACATCCAGCAAAAGATAGAAGAGGTATCCAAAATACCCAGAGAAAAACTTCTGGAAAGCAAAATCGCAACAAGCAGACAAGATTTAGTACCTATTGTATTGGACTATAATATACAACATAAGAAAATTGAAAAAGTTATCCAAAGACACTGGCATATCCTTAAAGGTGATAAAGATCTGCGAGACGTATTACCTGAGAAACCAAGATTTACATACAAGAGAGCCCCCACATTGAGGGACCAACTAGTGAAGAGCGTTATTAACCCACCAAAGAAACAGTTCACATTTTTCACCGGAAAAGGTTTTTTCCCCTGCAAGAGATGCTATGCTTGCACACATACTAAACGTCCGAATAAAAAGGTGTCCACCTTCAAGTCTAATAGCAACAGCACCGAGTACGAAATAAGGGACTTCATTGGCTGCAACACAGAAGGAGCAGTGTATGCACTCGAATGCAGCTGCGGACTACAATATGTAGGCCGCACAAAGAGACTCTTACGGATACGTATCAAGGAACATGTGAAAAATATAGAAAAGGGGTTCGCTAATCACAGTGTTTCTCGCCACTTTGCCAAAGTCCACCATAAAGACCCCACACATTTGAAATTTTGGGGGATAGTCCCGTATTCTAGACCATGGCGGGGGGGCCATAAGGTTAGGGCACTCAGCCAACTAGAATCGAAATACATCTACAATATGGACACTCTCACACCTAGAGGTCTTAACATTGAGTTCGACCTAAACTGCTTCCTAAGCGATTTTTAGACCCTTTGTATTCTCTTATACTATCCTGTATATGTCGTGTAAAGCATTATATGTTTGAGACCCCTGTGCCTTTATCTATCCCATCTATACCTGCTGTGCGTCAGGTGCTGCTCTATTTCGATCACCATAAAATATCAGCCCCTTTCACACCTGGTGTAATACACCTTGGGCCTAGATACCCCGACTTTCTCTACCACTTCAACATTCCCTTATTAGGCTCTTATTGCTTAGTCCCCTATATATGGTTCTCAATATACATCACCCTTTCATTTTAAAAATTATGTGTTTTTATATTTTTAAAATTTCATTTTTATGTTTATTTTTAATATTTTCTTCATAGCCTGCCTGCTACCGCGCTATCAGTAATGCAGTGCACATCGGCTTTGAGCTAGGGCAGAACTCTGCATTATAGTGTGTGATAGCTCACTATTTGCCCATATGTGTGCCTCCAACCCGACCGCTCCTATGGATGTCCTATTAGACTTTCATGTTCAACAGGTCTGGATTATGCACATTATTATAATCACTTTCCCTAGTGAAGTATAATAATTTCTTTTTTATTAAAATTTCCTTGTTCTACTGGAATTTAACCGAATGGTTTTTTAAAATAGTTTTTTCCCCTGTGGATACTTGCTCAAAGCATAAGCCAGCTGCCGCTTAGTCCGACCCAGCCCCCCCCCTGATCGCTCCCCCTCCGTTCCGTTTGTTTTACCCAGCGGAGTTTAATACAAGTAAGGAGACTCAGGTAAAATGGTGCCGGCGTGGGATTCGCCAATACATGGCGTGGACTTCAACAAAATGGCCGCTGCTATGCCCAATTAGTGAGACGTTATTTAAACAGGACCTAGTACTCTATTTCACCATCCCCTGATGAAGTCACGTGGTGTGACGAATACGCGTCGGGAAACACAGAGTACACAGTAGGAGCAGCATCTGACGGACGGTGGACGAGCGCGGCGTTCGTTGCTACGGGACCGCCCTGAGACTGCCCCATGTGAGTCTTTTACCAAATCTTTTTGTTTTATTAAATTCATTTGCTGCCTGGTTTATGCGATGTGCCCCCCCTCTCTTCTTCCATCCCCGCCCATACATCTCATCATGAGCGGACGGCTCATATGTTGTTAAAGAGAAACTGACAGCTGGAAGAAGATTGGGATACGAGCTCGGCGCTCGTGGAGATAGGCACACGCTCCTCATACACTTTTGTAAGTAGTGTAAGTGGACAATCAGTCACTACTTATTTTGGGCACTATGTCTACTTATTGCCTGTAAGAAGACAAAGCTACAACTTTCACACCATTATCTTTATATATATGCACCACGATCGAGATAAGCAGAGATCCAGTTAACATCCTGCTGGTACAGTGATTGTCTCAGGGTTTGTATGTGAGCAGAGAGGTAAGCCTTCTGATTCACTATTGGTGAAGGGTACACGTTGTGTGAACCTACCCAAGCACGCACTTCCATTCACCTGAGTGTGATATATAATTCATTTTTTTCACTTATCTATTTATTAGTCACTTTATTTGTTTGTTGGACTGTACTAGATAACCGCCCACAAGACCTCCCCCCCTTTTTTTCAAGTTTTACCTAATCGGATTTTTGTTTATTTCTACTAATTGCTTGGGAAGTTTTTTGTTTGAACTGTTCACTTATCATTGATAATTTTAAAGATTCCTTATACGTGTTTTAGACACACTGTTTAGGCTAGACCACACTTACTTCACGTCCTATTGTGGGTTACCCCCACTGTGTCAATATATTTATTATCTCACGGCCCACTGTTCACCGATTTTTTGCCACTTCACTCCCCTCCTTTTTTATTTTTATATCCCCCTTATAGTTCAGTTTTTGTACAGCGCAGACACTTCCACATCTACACAGCATCAATTCTTTTGTCTTGAGAGGACAACACTCTTGGTGTTTGCTGCAGTATTCACGCCCACTTACCCCACTGTCCCTTTCTCTGGCCCACTCCCCTTCACTTTTATCCCATACAGCGCAGGAGCCCACCCAATACATTGATCACGCAAATCTTCTTCTACTCCAGCAGCAGTTATGGATATTTTTACGTTTATTGAACAACGCGAGGTTAACCTCGACCTGGTCTTCAATAGCGATGATCCCAAAACAGATAGTAATGTAGAACATCTCACACGGAAACTAGGGCATGGCCTTGAGAAGAAAATCAACCTCTGGTGGGATATCCACACGTTTGAGCGTTACATCAAGGCCAACCTAGTCCCTAGACGACTCAGATGGGACGTACCCCCCAATGATGGGATAGGAGACCAGGAATCCAATGAAGAGTGGTTTAGATTCTTTAATGGTAAAGGTATTGAACTGTTACAGTTTCTCATCAAAAGGAAACAGAAAAAACTTAAGAAAACTGAACAAACCCTAGCTGAACTTAAAATAAGACTGGACATACATAAAGACACTGAGGAATTCAAGCGCCTCACTGCCCTACTAAACAAAGACCTGGTAAAAAAGGACCTTGAAGTACAACTAAGGAAAAGTAAAAAGTATGCCAGAGATATTGGTGACTATAAAAATGAGGTAGTATACAGGTGGCAGGTCAATAAAGGCCCCCCTGACCCCATATCTACATTCTCAACACCTGAAAAAATGGTGTGTCATGTCCCTTCACTTATGGAAGGTGCAACGACCAATATCCCTCCAAGAGCGACTGATACATATAGAGAAACCAGAGAAGATCCCCCTAAAAAGGATCAACCAAGAAGAACAGACAGAGAAGAGAATCAGGCACACCCCAGTGGACAGACCCCACGCAACACATGGAGGAAACACTCAGAGGCAGCAGCCACTCCACAACAAGGCTGGAAGAAAACAAAAAATCGGAAAAATAAAAGACCACATAATAACTGGAATAAAAATAACCAGGGACACAAAGACGCAAGAGATCCACAGTACGAACGAGGAAGAAGTCCCGAGTACTCCGCCAGACAATATGACAACCGAGACTATAGAGGAGACCAACCATATTATCCTGGAACCTACAGAAGAAGTCCAGGACCAGACCCCTACTACGAACAAAGAGAAAGGCATGGCCCGCCGCCTTTATTACCTAGACCAAGAGAAAGGAGTCCAATGTATTATTACAGCCAATACGCTCCTCCAAGAGACTCTCGGGACTGGTATAGAGAAGAAAGAAGAGCTCCGGAGTACCGATATGAGGAAGGATACAATAGATCTTTTTTAGACCGGGACAAAATTTACCATCCTCCAAGGAAAACAGAGGAAATGAAGCAGAGAAGCCCCCCAAGAAAAGAGGATGCAGGGCAGGAAAAAGAAAACAAGAAAGAAAAAGAGAGAAATTGAGAACAATAGGAGAAGGGATTTTTAATCTGACTGATATACCACTGACCCAAGAAGAAATTCTAGTATTAGATAAAGGACTCAAATATGCACCAGTCAGAAATCTGGATAAATTTCAGACCTACATAAATATCGAAAAATATGTCAGGAAACTGAATATTAAAAAATACATGACTGGCAAGACCTTTAAATCCGCCGGAGTGGAAAACGACACAGTGGTACACAGCCAATTAAGAAATAAATCCACCTTTAACCCAAAAGTGAAAGATGGGAAACACATTGAAGTATTTAGAAATATGGTGACAAATGAAATAAAAAAACTAGCGATCAAGAAAATAGAAGAACCCAAATCCATGAAGATCGGTATTAAGAAACTCAGAACCAATAAAAATCTCGTGATCCGACCTTCGGATAAAGGTGGGGGAATAGTGTTACTGACCACGGAACAATACCACAAAGGGATGCTTAAACTCCTCAATGACCCTGAGACCTACAGTCTAATGTCAAGAAATCCGATGTTCAAATGGAGAAAAGAACTTGAACAAGTCATACACTTGGGCCTCAAAAAAGGAGTCTTGGACAAAAAAGAAGCAAAATATCTGATCCCTGAAGCTTGCAGGACCCCCATCATCTACGCCTTGCCCAAGATCCACAAAGATAAAGAAAACCCTCCCTTCAGACCCATTGTTAACGGCATTGATTCAATAACAGCCAGACTTGGACAATATATAGATCGGTACCTACAACAGGCCGTGCAGCATACACGCGCATACCTAAAAGACACAAAGGAAATGCTGCAACTGTTAGCCGGACTGAATGAAAACGGACCTCTATTAATGGCCACGGCCGACGTCTCCTCATTGTATTCTATTATTCCTCACCACTTAGCTTGTGACGCCACGAAATGGGGACTTCGGAACTACACCGATCTTCCCTGTGTACAAAGGAAGTACATCATCAAGTGTTTAGACTTTTGCCTAAAACACAGTCACTTATGGTACAATGACCAGTACTACCAACAACGGACTGGAGTGGCGATGGGGGCAAAATTTGCCCCGAGCGTGGCAGGATTGTTCATGTCTCAATGGGAGGAAGAAGTGATATTTACTCATCAACCTGCAGATCTTTTGCTATATAAAAGATATATTGATGACATCTTTATCTTGTGGAGAGGCGATCATCAATCATTGGGGAATTTCTTGGAGAATCTAAACAAGAATACCAGAAACATCAAACTTACCTGGCAAATTGAAGAACAAAATATAGCTTTTTTAGATTTGGAAATCTCCAGGAATAATGCAACCTTCGATACCAAAACCTTCTTTAAGAATGTTGACAGAAACAGCTACCTTCCCCTTACCAGCTGCCATCACAAGAATTGGCTTTTTAATATTCCGAAAGGGCAACTAATGCGCCTACGACGCAATTGTACCAAGCAGGATGTTTTTCAGGAACAAGCAAAACATTTGGGTGATAGATTTGTGCAGAAGGGGTACGACAATACATACATCCAGCAAAAGATAGAAGAGGTATCCAAAATACCCAGAGAAAAACTTCTGGAAAGCAAAATCGCAACAAGCAGACAAGATTTAGTACCTATTGTATTGGACTATAATATACAACATAAGAAAATTGAAAAAGTTATCCAAAGACACTGGCATATCCTTAAAGGTGATAAAGATCTGCGAGACGTATTACCTGAGAAACCAAGATTTACATACAAGAGAGCCCCCACATTGAGGGACCAACTAGTGAAGAGCGTTATTAACCCACCAAAGAAACAGTTCACATTTTTCACCGGAAAAGGTTTTTTCCCCTGCAAGAGATGCTATGCTTGCACACATACTAAACGTCCGAATAAAAAGGTGTCCACCTTCAAGTCTAATAGCAACAGCACCGAGTACGAAATAAGGGACTTCATTGGCTGCAACACAGAAGGAGCAGTGTATGCACTCGAATGCAGCTGCGGACTACAATATGTAGGCCGCACAAAGAGACTCTTACGGATACGTATCAAGGAACATGTGAAAAATATAGAAAAGGGGTTCGCTAATCACAGTGTTTCTCGCCACTTTGCCAAAGTCCACCATAAAGACCCCACACATTTGAAATTTTGGGGGATAGTCCCGTATTCTAGACCATGGCGGGGGGGCCATAAGGTTAGGGCACTCAGCCAACTAGAATCGAAATACATCTACAATATGGACACTCTCACACCTAGAGGTCTTAACATTGAGTTCGACCTAAACTGCTTCCTAAGCGATTTTTAGACCCTTTGTATTCTCTTATACTATCCTGTATATGTCGTGTAAAGCATTATATGTTTGAGACCCCTGTGCCTTTATCTATCCCATCTATACCTGCTGTGCGTCAGGTGCTGCTCTATTTCGATCACCATAAAATATCAGCCCCTTTCACACCTGGTGTAATACACCTTGGGCCTAGATACCCCGACTTTCTCTACCACTTCAACATTCCCTTATTAGGCTCTTATTGCTTAGTCCCCTATATATGGTTCTCAATATACATCACCCTTTCATTTTAAAAATTATGTGTTTTTATATTTTTAAAATTTCATTTTTATGTTTATTTTTAATATTTTCTTCATAGCCTGCCTGCTACCGCGCTATCAGTAATGCAGTGCACATCGGCTTTGAGCTAGGGCAGAACTCTGCATTATAGTGTGTGATAGCTCACTATTTGCCCATATGTGTGCCTCCAACCCGACCGCTCCTATGGATGTCCTATTAGACTTTCATGTTCAACAGGTCTGGATTATGCACATTATTATAATCACTTTCCCTAGTGAAGTATAATAATTTCTTTTTTATTAAAATTTCCTTGTTCTACTGGAATTTAACCGAATGGTTTTTTAAAATAGTTTTTTCCCCTGTGGATACTTGCTCAAAGCATAAGCCAGCTGCCGCTTAGTCCGACCCAGCCCCCCCCCTGATCGCTCCCCCTCCGTTCCGTTTGTTTTACCCAGCGGAGTTTAATACAAGTAAGGAGACTCAGGTAAAATGGTGCCGGCGTGGGATTCGCCAATACATGGCGTGGACTTCAACAAAATGGCCGCTGCTATGCCCAATTAGTGAGACGTTATTTAAACAGGACCTAGTACTCTATTTCACCATCCCCTGATGAAGTCACGTGGTGTGACGAATACGCGTCGGGAAACACAGAGTACACAGTAGGAGCAGCATCTGACGGACGGTGGACGAGCGCGGCGTTCGTTGCTACGGGACCGCCCTGAGACTGCCCCATGTGAGTCTTTTACCAAATCTTTTTGTTTTATTAAATTCATTTGCTGCCTGGTTTATGCGATGTGCCCCCCCTCTCTTCTTCCATCCCCGCCCATACATCTCATCATGAGCGGACGGCTCATATGTTGTTAAAGAGAAACTGACAGCTGGAAGAAGATTGGGATACGAGCTCGGCGCTCGTGGAGATAGGCACACGCTCCTCATACACTTTTGTAAGTAGTGTAAGTGGACAATCAGTCACTACTTATTTTGGGCACTATGTCTACTTATTGCCTGTAAGAAGACAAAGCTACAACTTTCACACCATTATCTTTATATATATGCACCACGATCGAGATAAGCAGAGATCCAGTTAACATCCTGCTGGTACAGTGATTGTCTCAGGGTTTGTATGTGAGCAGAGAGGTAAGCCTTCTGATTCACTATTGGTGAAGGGTACACGTTGTGTGAACCTACCCAAGCACGCACTTCCATTCACCTGAGTGTGATATATAATTCATTTTTTTCACTTATCTATTTATTAGTCACTTTATTTGTTTGTTGGACTGTACTAGATAACCGCCCACAAGACCTCTCCCCCCCTTTTTTTCAAGTTTTACCTAATCGGATTTTTGTTTATTTCTACTAATTGCTTGGGAAGTTTTTTGTTTGAACTGTTCACTTATCATTGATAATTTTAAAGATTCCTTATACGTGTTTTAGACACACTGTTTAGGCTAGACCACACTTACTTCACGTCCTATTGTGGGTTACCCCCACTGTGTCAATATATTTATTATCTCACGGCCCACTGTTCACCGATTTTTTGCCACTTCACTCCCCTCCTTTTTTATTTTTATATCCCCCTTATAGTTCAGTTTTTGTACAGCGCAGACACTTCCACATCTACACAGCATCAATGAGGATATATACATTCACAGAATATACAGTACATGTGAAAATATTCATAAACTATTACAGTCAAGTCGAAGAATTGTATTTACATTTTGTTGTGTTATACAGACAGAGCAAACGTGATAAAAAAAATAGACTTACTGCACACAATAGTCAGTTGGTTCAACAGAATAATCAACACTTTCATGTTCTAAATATCTCTGAGGCACGGTTCTAAGGTGAGCAGAAACTAATCCTCCAATAATGACACCTCCTTCCTGATAATATTCATACTCACATGCTGGCTTTCTCATATTAAGTCTACAGCTGGGTGCTGAGCTCCGGGTCATTTCTACCCCATAGTATGTGATGGGAAAGACGAGGATCAGCAGGTAACAGACACAGAACACCGGAGAACAATTCATGGCACACAGAAAATCCTCTCAGTCACCGGTAGATTGGCCAGGAAGAGACACAACCACCGGAACTTTATACACATCAACTGACACCGATTTACACTACAGAACAAAGAACAGAAGAATAGTAACTTCATTCTGCAAATATTAAATCTATAACAGGCAGTGTAACTGATCTAATAAAGTTGGTTTATTCTTCAATTTCATATTCAGCAACTTTCAGTAGTCTTACGCTTTCAAAATCTACTCTGATTTGTTGGGTTTTTGGACCCTAAACTCACTTTGCTGGAGAAATCCATAACAACAAATGGTAGATTGGTAAAATGGGTTAGTATGGCATTCATGGGGTTGGGTATGGCAAGTTATTACCTTTTTCTTATTTCAGTCAGCCTTATTACCAAGACAAAAAATAAAGGGAATTGTCCTCAACAGGGACTCATGCCTCGTACACACGACCATTTTTACCGATAGGAAAACTGCCATGAGAGCTTTTGTCCGGGATTCCCAGCCGTGTGTATGCTCTACCGCAGTGGTCCCGACAGGAAAAAAAAGAGAACATGTTCTATTTTTTCCCGCCAGGAAAGCCGGTTGTGTGTATGCTTTCCGAAGGGAAAAAAAAAACGTGCATGCTCAGAATCAAGTATGAGATGGGAGGGAGCTGCGGTGGCTCAACGCGATTGGCACTGCGCTGACAAGCCATTCACCTCTGCAGCTAGAGGTTCGGATCCCGGTCTCGGCTTCATGTGAATTGAGTTTGGTGGTCTCAGCCCGGCTCCCGGTGGGTGTGCTATGCAAGGTAAGCCTGTGCTTAGTACGCCCACCCCCCTCCCACAAAAACCACCACACCTACACACGCACTCTAAATTGGGTTAACACACGCACATTGACCACGCGGTCTCTAAAGAGAGGCGAAGGACTAATGGGGCTGGTTGAGCGGGCTAATCCTCTCACTCCCTTATAGGGAGTCCCTCTGCCCCGTTGGGCTTCAAAGCGGAGCAGGTAGGGCGGGCTGTGTGGGAGGACCCCCTCACACACCCGCCATTGCCACCCGGGGCATGGAGAAAGGTGGCAGATTGCCTCTGGGGGAGGCCTGCCTACTCCCAACTCCTGCAGTCCAGCTCCTCTCTCGAGTACACGCACAAAATACACTTTAAAAAAAAAAAAAAAAAAAAAAAAAAAAAAGTATGAGATGGGAGCGCTCATTCTGGTAAAACTAGCGTTCGTAATGTAGATAGCACATTTGTCATGCTGAAAAGTGCGTATCGTCTCTCACCAAACATTTACCAACACGAGGATGAATGAATGAATGAATGACTTGTATAGCGCAACTCATGCGAACTGAATCGCCTCTGGGCGCTTTTTCCAGCCAGAGTCTGCTTGGCTGGTGCGGTCATTTTACCCCGTAGGATCTTGACACGCTTGGGACACACAGTCATACACACAGGATCAGCAAAAGCAGCCCAAAGGGTGGCGCCATTTGAATGGAACTTCCCCTTTATAGTCCTGTCGTACGTGGTGTACGTCACCGCGCTTTGGACAGGCGGTATTTGGCCTGAACATGTGTATGCAAGGCAGGCTTGAGAGGAATCCTGTCTGGAAAAACTTTTTTTTTCCTGCCGAGAAAAACGGTCATGTGTATGAGGCATTAGACAGACCTAAGACCTGATTGAAGTTCTACCCCCTTTGTGCTCAGCTTGGAACAGCGACATATTAGATTTAATATGTTCCCATATATCCAAAACCAAAACATTTTGCTGTAAAATTTATATTTTCAGCTTTGGTGTAGCTTATGCAAAATTTAGTTGCAATAAAATGCAAAAACTTTAAATTAAAAAAAGTTTCCCATGTTTCTTTGCACTTCCTGTAAGACTCCCCCCCCACATCACCTTTTTATAACCACAGAGTGAAAGTCCATCCCCTCCAATGATAAGCAAGTCTTCTTGTGTTTCCTCTCTTTGTGGGTGAAAAGCCTTGTAGACACACTCGCTTTTCTCTATCACCAGCACTTTTGGGTTTCTATCCGAGTGCCACAGCCTGTAAGGAGACAGCTCTCCTGATTGGCACTGGCTTCAAATAGCAAAAGTCATGCATGGCATGAGGTTTGAGCATCAAGTTGTTATGTCTAAACTGAGCCTCTAAGTACCTCAAGTGACCCTGAGTCCCCTGTACTCTCCAGAGTTACTGTATATGTTACTGACCCTTGTGCCTCCAGTGACCCCAGAGGTCCTATGAATTCTAATGACCTTAGTGTCTCCTGCTACTCAAGCTCTCTTGTGTATTTCAGTGACCCCAGTGTCTCTGGTGAACCCAGTACTCCTTCACACTCCAGCAGCCCCAGTGCCTTCTGTGACTCTAGCACTCCTGTGCACAGTGAGTGACCCCAGGGCTTCTGTGCATTCCATTGTTGCCAGACAACCCAGTGTATTCTATGACCCCAACACTCCTGTGCACACCTATGATTCCAGTGATCCTGTGTTGCCTCAACACTACAGCCACCCCTGTTTCTCATGTGGCCCCAATGTTTCTGTCAGAACTCCAATAAACCCCATTGTCTATGGTGAAACCAAGGGGTTAATCGAGCGCACTCCGGGTAAGCTTGTAAAAACTATTTCAATGGAAGGGAAGTGGATGGGGTATTAAAGGGGAACTACATGTATTAGTCCATTAGTCCATTAAAGGATGTCCATGACTTCCGGGTCAGGCGCCTCATGGGGAAGCTGTGATCTCCTCAGCTCCCGCTACCCCTGCCGCAAATCTGCATAAAAAATCGGCTCTACCACCAGCCCCCCCGGCAGACAGCCCGCTTACCTTCCCCCTGCCCACGGTCACCTCGCCAATGGACCGCTTTGTGGATTCGCTTCGCGAATTCCGGCGGCCCAGCGCTAAATTGAGGTCGGGGATGCAGCCTTGTCATCCCGCGCGTCGGACGCGCCAGACATGGAGGTAAGCTGCAGTCAGCCCTCTCCACCACACCAGCCTACACCTCCATGCCTGCCCCCTCAAGCACCACAGAGGGACGGTTCTGAAATAGAGCTCATAGCTCAGGCTGTGGCTGCGATCCTTGCCCGCACCATTTCTGCCTCAGTGGAAGGGGCAACCACTGCAGGAATGCAGGCAATTAAGAGGGAACTCAGTAAACACACTTCTCGCCTGGATGAGGCAGAAGACAAAATTGCCAGCTTGGAGGAAGACCTCTACAAGGCTCAGGCATTTGAAGAGGCTCAGGATAAGACTAACCAGTATGTTATGCAAAAATTAGAGGATTTGGAGAACAGAGCCAGAAGGGGCAATCTGCGATTTGTCGGCGTGCCTCAATCGCTGCAGCCCTCCTCCTTAATAGATTTATGTTCTAATCGCGTATCTGAAGCCCTGGGTTTACCCAGACCTTGCATAGTCGAGATAGCCCATCGCATAACGGTGTACACCCCTGAACGTTCGTCCCCGTGCACGATCATTGCCAAATACTTGAACTATGCTGATAAAGCCGCCATCCTTCAGAAATATTGCCAAACTAGATCTCTCCAAATTGATGGGATTAAAATTCTCGTGTTCGCGGACTACTCGATCGACGTTTCCAAAAAACGGAAGGCCTTCCAGCATATCTGCTCGACCCTATACCAACGTCAAGTGAAGTTCACGCTGGCCTTCCCAGCTACCCTGCGCCTCAAGGCACCTTATAGTGATCAACTCACATTCCAGGACCCCTCAGAGGCCGAAAAATTCCTGCACTCCATCCACATGGATCTACAATCCGCTTCTCAAGCCAAGGCGACTCCACTCTCTAGATCCCTGGAGCAACGCAGCCCTCGCAAAGACTCCCCCAAACGCCTCAAATCCTCGGGCCCACAAGTCTACCCTGTCCCTCGATGACTCTGGTAACGTGGCCCTTGACCATTGTGATAACTCTGTGTTACACTTAGACCACGCTACCGCATTTTTTTACTTTGCCGCACCCCCACGTGCTGTAGTTATTTGTTGTTTCTATTTACTCGTAACTTGGTCATATTTTTTCTCAGGTGATGACTCACGTATTTTCAGCACTATTTAAACCATGGGCACCCGGCACCAGTCCTGCTCACCCTCCCCTGCCGATGGTCAATACCCGCCTCACTGTATTATCATACCTAAGGGGCGATCATATAATTCTGTCAGAGGTTTGGGGTTGGGAGCTGGCTTTTTCTGGGTTCCCATGAGGAAAAAAGCGAAGTCCTCTGTTTATTATGTTTATCTTACCTGTTTAGTTAGTTGTTATGGTTATGTTGCCATTCTCTATTGTTTGTTACCCTGCACTTTTTTCCTCCCTCACAGCATCCATTGCATACCCACATGCCGAACACATAACAGACCACCCAGGAATTATGAATTTCCCCCCTCACGAATGTCAGCCTCCCCATACTTGCCATCGGCTCATACAGCTACTACATCCGCACACTTCTATTCACTCTCCACCCCCCCATGAGAATAGTCTCATGGAATGTAAAGGGGCTTCTATCCCCTATCAAACGACTTAAGATACTAAGGCACCTTAAGAGACTCAAAACGGACATAGCTCTACTTCAGAAAACTCACCTGACTAGTGCAGACTTTCATCGCATGCAAAAGCTGTGGGTGGGTTCAGTTATAGGCGCCGACGCAGTTGGCCGGAAGGCCGGGGTTATCATTTTGATACACAAACGCCTTCCTTGCAAAATACTCTCGACTACCACAGATGACCAGGGTAGATTTCTCACTATACATGTCCAATTTGGGGATAGGGATTTTATGATCTCCAATGTCTATGCACCTAACTCCCCTGGCAAACAATTTCTGGGAGACCTGTCTTCCAAACTCCTACAACACCCCCTCATACCACATATTGTTGGAGGAGACTTCAACTCTACCCCGCACTTGTTGGAAGACAGATCCACCACAAAAAAATTGCCTAAAACCACGCCAAACTCCGATCAAACTCAGTTAGTCTCTACCATGGACTCTCTTCATTTCACTGACCTGTGGCGACTTTCTCACCCCCTGGACAGGGAGTACACATTTTACTCCATCCCCCATAAGGTGTTTTTACGAGAATCTATTTCTTTTTTGGTACTGACAATGTGATCCCTTGGATCGCTGAAACTGTAATACATGAAATAGCTATATCTGACCACGCTCCAATATCTATTGACTTAAAAGACATGACTCCTAATTCTCCTGCTCGTATGTGGCGATTCCCTTCTTATCTATACAAGAACGCGGACTTCCAGACTTATATTGATGGGGCTTGGAGGGAGTATGCCAAAGCAAACTCCGCCCAGGTCTCTAATCCCAATCTGTACTGGGATGCCGGAAAGGCATATCTATGGGGAAGAATCATATCTTATGCTTCTTCCTACAAAAAGCACTCCCTGGCCAGCTACAAGGCAGCCAGCCTCCGACTCAAAACAGCCCAACTTGCCCTGGCTGCTTCAGATTCCACTAGAAATAGAGAGGAATGGTGTATTGCCAAAAATGACTTTGACACTTGGGCTGATATTATGGAACTTACAAAACGAGCCCATGTCGACGCGCACCTTTATACATTTGGTAACAAAACGGGCAAGCTCCTAGCTAGACTATGCAAGGGCCCATACAAACCTACACACATCACTTCCCTCAGGGACTCCTCGGGTTCCATTAAAAAGACACTGCAAGAAGTTAATAAGATCATGCACGCGTTTTACTCCTCCCTATATGCAAAATATTCCATTGACCTAAGCATTGCCCACAGGTTTTTAGACAAAGCCAATCTCCCTTTAGCCACTCCTTCCCAACTTCAGACACTGAACGAGCCTATATCCTCTTTGGAGGTCTCCTCCACCATCGACCATTCTGCCCTTGGTAAGGCCCCATGTCCCGACGGCCTCTCGGGAGAATTCTATAAGACCCTCCATAAGTCCCTCGCGCCCGTACTCCTCGACGTATACAACCACATCTGGACCGGTGGACAATACCTTCCATCTGGTAACCAAGCCATTGTAAAACTAATCTCGAAGAAAGGAAAGGACCCATTAGACCCTGGTTCCTATAGACCCATTTCACTCTTGAATTTGGATGTTACAATTCTTTCTAAAATAATTGCCACCAGACTCGCTAATATTATTCCTTCTTTAATACACCCAGCACAGTCAGGTTTTGTAAAAGGTAGGTCAGCCTCGCTTAATATCCGCAAGGTATTGCTGGTATTGGACCACGCGCTTCAACACAGGGGAGGGGATTTTACCATTGTCACTCTGGACGCGGAGAAAGCTTTCGACAACGTCAGCTTTGATTGGCTTGCGCTTGTTCTCTCGAAAGTGAGCCTCACAGGTCCCTTTTTCCATCTTATTAAATCTATGTACACTGCTCCTGCGGCCAGACTGATAGTGGTGGATCTCCTCTCTGACGAATTCCGCCTCTTCAAAGGAACTAGGCAGGGATGTCCTCTATCCCCCCTGCTCTTCAATTTGGCACTAGAGCCTTTATCCAGATTTTTGAACTATGAGGCTCCTTTACATGGAATTCGACTGGGTGACCATGAGCTGAGATCTGCTCTGTTTTCAGACGATGTACTAATTTTCACCAGCAACCTTACCTTAGACATGACCACTGTTAAAAATATCTTTGATGACTTCAGATTATGCTCAGGCCTGCGTATTAACTATAATAAAAGTGAGATTCTTCCACTAGGTTCTTCTCCACACCCTCCCTGGGGTGCACTCTCCCCATTTGCCATAGCCAAATCCCATATCACCTATCTTGGTATCAAGATTGGTAAACTTCCTTCCTCTCTATACACTTTGAACTACCCTCCTCTGCTGAATAAAATTGTACTGGAACTCCAGAACTGGATGGATCTGCCTCTCTCGTTACTGGGCAGGTGCCACCTTTTCAAAATGGTAGGCTTTGCGCGGCTTCTCTAACCACTCCAAACAATTCCTTTGCTTTTAAAACACAAAGACATTCAGTTATTGAATAGAGTAGAGCGGACACCTGGATGTTCGGGTTCGGACCCGAACCCAAACTTTAAAAAAAAAAGTTCGGAACCCGAAATCCGAACCCCATTGAAGTCAATGGGACACAGACTTTTAGTAAAAAAATGCGCGGAGGTCCCCCCAAATTCAACAACCAGACCCTTTAGGTCTGGTATGGATATTAAGGGGAACCCCGCCGTCAATTTAAAAAAAAAATGACGTGGGGTTCCCCCGAAATATCCATAACCAAACCCGTTATACGAGCACGGCTGCAGAAAAGAGGGGGGGACAGAGTGTGGCTCCCGCTCTCCTGAACCGCACCAGGCCACATGCCCTCAGGAAGGGGGAAGGGGGAAGACTGGGCTTACCCAGTAACGTAGCAGAGAGTGCGTCAGAGGGTGCCGGGTCACGTGACGTGTGGCCCTGCCTCCCCTATATAAGTAATGTCACAGCTTCAGCGTGTCATTCGCTGGGCTGTGTCCAGCGGTGAGAAGAGGTCAGCGATGCTGCACTCTGGATGGATGGATCTTCTCATCGCTGGAGATCACCCGCACCCATCGCTGGATCACCCGCACCCGTCGCTGGATTTTCTAATCGCTGGAGATCACCCGCACCCATCGCTGGATCAGGACAACGTTGGAGCAGGAAGCCGGGAACGAGTGGATTATCACCGCTGGAGTTTTTTTCTTTTTTTTATTAATAAAGGACTTTTTTCTATGGTGTGTGTGTTTTTTTTTTTTTTACAAGAATTTACACTTCCTTTGTGAAATGGTAGGGGTACAGTGTACCCCATTACCATTTCACACAGGGGGGCAGGATCTGGGGGTCCCCTTTGTTAAAGGGGTCTTCCAGATTCTGATAAGCCCCCTGCCCGCATACCCCCACAACCACCGGGCAAGGGTTGTGGGGATGAGACCCTTGTCCCCATCAACATGGGGACAAGGTGCTTTGGGGGGCACCCCAAAGCACCCTCCCAATGTTGAGGGCATGTGGCCTGGTGCGGTTCAGGAGGGGGGGCGCACTCTGTCCCCCCTCTTTTCTGCGGCCGGCCAGGTCAACGTGCTCGGATAACGGGTCTGGTTATGGATATTTACCCAACTAATTTAGGGATCCATCCAGTTCTTTTTTGATGTACCGACTTCATATGTCTCAGGTTTTTATTGGATCCTTTGTTATATGTCTTTACAGGTTATAAACAAAATGCTATGTCTTTTTTCGGGTGACGTGGAGGGATCTCCCGTTGTGTGCATATTTTTCAATTGTATGTTGGATTCTTCAATAAATTATTTTGAAAAAAAAAAAGGATGGCCATGTAAAGAACACTAAACTAGCACAGAGATGGCTGCCGGCTTACAGATAGAAGATGGATCTAAAATAGTAGAAAGGAGAAAAGCAGCGCCTTTTAAACGTAGTAAACAAGGTATTTATTTAAAAGGCAGAAATATAAGAATGACACCCACTAAGGAGATACAAAATTGGGCTTATCTGTAGGTTTTTTCATCTGCGGTGTCCCCGGATATGGTTGATGCTTTGTCTGCCTGTGATGTTACAAGGCACTTCCGTGGTAAAAGGTCGCTGAGAGCCTGATGAAGAAGCACGCATGCTTCAAACGCATTCACCTCCCCGCGACCTTGTACCCGGAAGTGGCGTTATCCCATGGCTGTGCTCCACGGAACGCCGTCCTCCTTCTCCATTCACAGAGAGTGTGTGGTTCCCCCACCGCTGCCGACAGAGGCAAGGAGCCATGGGGAATTACGCCTTGTAACATCACAGGCAGACAAAGCATTAACCATATCCGGGGACACAGCGGATGAAAAAACCTACAGATAAGCCCTATTTTTCTCCTTTCTATGGTGAACCCAGTGCTCCTGTGCATTCAGTGACTCTGTTACCCCTGTGTACTCTAGTGACCTCAGTGTCTTTGTGACCACTGTGGGACCTCTGTGACTTCTCTGTCCCTAGCAACCCCTGTGACTGCTGTTCCTCCAGTGACTCTTGTGCCTCCTGTGGCCCCTGTGAATTTGGTGCTAAATTGATCTCTTATGGCCCTGTGAACTGTTGTATCTCTCATGGTTCCTAGTGCAACCCAGAGCATCCAGTGTCAAACAGTGACCTCCCAAGAATCCTGTGTCATCCTGTACCTTTATGGCACCGGTGTGTCTCCACACAGCATCGGGTACGCTCCAGTATCTCCTGGGCTGTCTCTCTCTCTCTCAAAAGATATGGACTCCTGCCCATGACAGTGGGTTAAAGTTTGTGGCATAACCTGGAGCTTTTGGTAATGTGAGCCTGATTTTGGGGACAGACAAAGGACTGGAGTAAAAGTTGCAAATTCATGGTACTGTATAATGACAGTGCATGCTGCTTTTGGTTTCAAATAAATAGGATTATTATGGATTCATGGGAATAATAAAAAGCATATGGCACTAGGCTTACTTATCTACATCAGGTTTAGGCATTGGTAGAGTGAATAACATAGCTCACACTCTTACAGTACTCGTCAGATACATACAGGAGTTAGAGGAACTACCCCACACACAAACTTGAGTTCCTGGCCTTGAAGTGGGCAGTGGTAGACAAATTGAGAGATTATTTATACCAAGCAGAGTTCGTGATTAAGACCGAAAACAATCCACTCGCCTACATCCTCACCACTGCAAAGCTGGATGCCACAGGACACAGATGGTTGGCTGCCCTATCAGGGTTTACTTTCAGCCTGAAGTATCGACCGGGGGTTTGGAACAATGATGCAGACGATCTGTCAAGAAGGCCCCATTGTTCCAGTGATCCCATGGAAGAGTGGACGCGGCTGACACCTGAAGTGGTACGAGCCTTGTATCAGGGAGCAGAACATCAAGCTGGGGGAGGATCCAGGGCCGAAGACATTGGAGTTCCCCCTGCTGGTATTCCCGAATGTTATTGCAATGTAACCCAAGTTGGGCATGAAGGTCTGCCAAAACTTTCTAAGAAGGGTTTGAGAAGGGACCAGGTGGAAGACTACCTGGGTAACTTGGCATTGAAGGCTCTGGAGGATTAATGCCCTGCCATGTTCCTCACTGACTCCCCAAAGGAGCCTCGTCTACTGCAAAGAGAGTGGAACCGGTTGCAGCTGTATCAAGGGGTGGTTTACCGAAGGAGCCCCTCTGATGGTCCTGAAGAAGAAAAATGGCAGCTGTTTTTACCTAGGAAGTTCAGGGAGACAGTATTAACTTCTCTTCATGACAACCATGACCACCTAGAACCCAAAAGAACTTTCCACCTGGTGAGGGACCGATTCTACTGGCCCTGAATGCGGGCTGAAGTCAAGGGTTACTGCCACTTCTGTATCAGATGTATTCAAAGGAAAACTTTTCCCCACCGAGCTGCCCCCATGGGCCATATTCAGAGCCAGGGATCCATTGAGTTGGTGTGCATTGACTTTCTGTGCTTGGAGCCTGATCTGAGTGGACAGGGAAATATCCTAGTAGTGACTGATCATTTCACCAGGTATGCACAGGCATTCCCCACAAGGGACCAGCAAACATCCACAGTGGCCGGGATTTTAGTGGAGAAGTTATTTGTGCACTATGGCCTACCCCAATGTATCCATTCAGATTAAGGGAGAGATTTTGAGAGCAGCCTTATAAAAAGACTTTTAGACCTGTTAGGCATTAAGAAGTCCAGGACCACCTCATACCATCCTCAAGGAGATCCTCAGCCAGAGAGGTTCAACCGAGCCCTCCTGGATATGCTTGGAACTTTAAACTCAGACAATACTGCAAACGATGCCACATGATACTCATCTTATCGCCTAATGTTTGGACGAGAGGCCCGGTTACCAGTAGATCTGGCCTTCGGCACATCTTTGGATCACACTTCAGCAACCCCCCACATAGGATATGTGGATCGCCTGTGGAAAAGTCTGAAGACCACCTATGATGAGGCCCAAGCTACCTCAGACGCACAGGGACAAAGGAATAAAAATAACTTTGATCTCAGAGTCCGAGTGCATTATATACAACTAGGTGACAGGGTGCTGTTAAGGAATCTGGGCATCTCAGGGAAGCACAAGTTTGCTGACTGCTGGAAGTCACAGCCTTAGGTCATTTGCAAGCAGCTGCCAAGACTCATCTACGGGCATCAGAAGCAGTTAAAGCGGGGGTTCACCCTAAAAAACAATTTCTAACATTACATCCAGCATACTAACGACATTTACAGTATCCAGGTCTTTTTTTTTCGCCGTACATACCGTTATATTGCGATTTTCTCCCCGCCTTCCGGGTTCAGATTCCCGCGGGACTGGGCGTTCCTATCCCTGGGTTAGATGATTGACGTCTGGTGAAACAGTTCCCATGTCGCACAAGGCACGTCACTAGATTTCCATAAATAGCCGAGCTGCGAGTCGGCGCTATACGGCGCCTGCGCCCGCCGTGTAGTGCCGTATAGTGCCGACTCGCAGCTCGGCTATTTACGGAAATCTGGTGCGACATGGGAACTGTTTCACCAGACGTCAATCATCTAACCCAGGGATAGGAACGCCCAGTCCCGCGTGAATCAGAACCCGGAAGCTGGGGAGAAAAATCGCAATATAATGGTATGTACGGCAAAAAAAAAGACCTGCATACTGTAAATGTCGTTAGTATGCTGGATGTAATGTTAGAATTTTTTTTTAGGGTGAACCCCCGCTTTAATTTGTCATCACCGTCAGATCCACAGGCGACTTCCACGGCCTCTCAAAGGTCCCGACCGGTCACTGTACCCCAAGTTGTGGATGATGAAGACAGTGAAGATGAAGAGATGGAATTAGACTGTTTGTGGCCACCTCAGCTGCCAGGGCTTACGACCCCCCTTTGTCTCCACCTGAAGTGACAGATGCTGGGATTCTCAGACCAGAGGCTCCCGAGTTTGTTCCTTAAAGTCCGCCTTCTGAGGAGCTGGAGGATACTCAAGTTTCCATGCCAATAGCAGACACTGAAGAGGTCCAATCATGTGAGGCTGATATACAGGAAGAGCAAGAAGCTGTAGACGAGGCAGAGTCTACTGTGCCTGTAACACCAGAGCCAAAAGAGCAGAGAGAGAGAGGAGGGCTATTCACCCACCCAAGAGACTGACTTATGACCTGTTGGGTGAAAGCTCTGAAGAAGCTGTGTTTACCTCAAAAAAGACTCTTGAGACGCCTGGTCCTTCTACCTTACCTTTAGTGGAGGACAACCACGACTCACCCCCTGGCTCATCTGGTTGGGCCATCCCAGTCAGGGTGGCATGTAGGCAGGACAACCTCCCTTCTCATGCTTGCTGGTGGGAGTTTCCTCTGTCAGGGTTTTATGAAAATGCAAATTGCTTGATTTCTTGTGTACACTAACTGTTTTCCTCCTCTTGTATATGAGCAAAGCATGTAACAGATCACAAACTGCCACTGTCTTTGGGGACCAAAGATTTCAAGTGGGGGGAGTGTATAGCAAGGGTTTACTGCCAAAGGTATCCTTGAAGACTGCATTGTGTTCCTAGATAAGAGTTTGGCTCCCTCTGGTGTCCATTTTATGTTATGCCATTAACTCTTTGTTTGGTTCTGTTAAAACCCATGAAGAAAAGCATGGTGGGTATTGTAGTGCAAGAGGAAGTGACTCTATTGCCCTGGGTTGGATTAAGACTACTAAACCCACAATGCCACTGTGATACCAGGGTGCAATGGGAAGGTTGCACAGCCTGCTGGGGGAGGAGATAAAAGAGAAGGCGGGGCTGTTTCTCGCTCTCTCTGGATGCAATTTTTCAACCGGCAGGAGGCCTGGTGTGAAGGTACCTAGGGCCGGAAAAACCTGGTCCTAAAGTTAGAGAGCAGAATGCCTGATGGAGGGATCCTCGTGGACAGCCTAGCTGATCAAGCCAGGTAGGGACCGGCCTATGCTTCACCATATTTGAAGCCATCCATCCAGCTGCATTTGTGAGCAGCCGCACGGTGAACCGACGACATCATATTTCAGGAGAGATCGGAGAAGGAGTTCCGGACGGAGTATACCAGCGAGCTGAGGACTCCTATTGGTGAGCAGGCACTTGCCTATCGAATATCTGACTGAGTTGCAGAAGAGTGGTTCCTGTATTCTAACTACTTACAGACCGCCCACCGTCGTTATACGTCCTCACTTTAGAGATGAATATCTCAGTACCGGCAGCAGCTGCTGTCACAATCGAGATATTCATCTCTTCTGTGGGCGGCCGTGTTAACGATAATGGCGGTCTCCGCGGCGGAATCGCCGTGAGATCGCCGTTATGGGTGGCGGGAGAGGGGCCCCCCTCCCGCCGCTCTCCCGCGCCCTCCGCCGCTTACCGTAGCCGTCGGTAGCGGCGGAGGAGATCGCGACCATCCGGCAGCTGAGCGGGGACGAGACTGAAGGAAAAATCTCCTTCGCCCGTCCCCATAGCTCTGCTGGGCGGAAGTGACGTCAAAACGTCAGTCCCGCCCAGCCTCTTAAAGAAACTTTTTTTTTTTTTTTTTAAAAAATGACATTTCCAATTTTTTTTTTTTATTGCATTTAAGCCCAAATATGAGATCTGAGGTCTTTTTGACCCCAGATCTCATATTTAAGAGGACCTGTCATGCTTTTTTCTATTACAAGGGATGTTTACATTCCTTGTAATAGAAATAAAAGTGATAATTTTTTTTTTTTTTTTTTTCAGTGTTAAAAATTCTAAAATAAATCAAAATAAATGCGAAAAGCCCCCAATTTTTTTTTTTTTTTCATTCAAAGGTTTTATTCAAGATAAATGTAGTGTACAACAAGAGATCATAGCACATATACATATACATAAACATAAACATAATGGCCCATGTAAGGGTATACAATCATATAAGAGGTGCTATTCATACACAGAACGCAGCTGTGTGTTGTATGAGTTGCATATATTCCAATTTTGACAATCTCATATATAGAGTTTAAGTATTTAACAGTGTGTAAAGTATTTTATTTTGGGTCATTAAAGTTCAGATTGCTGTTATAAGATTTAGGATTAGAATAAGTATCCAGTATGAAGAGGGGGTTAAGAGAGAGAGAATGGAGTGGGTTGGGAATACAGAGGTATATTGACTGAGGTATTCATTGGTATAGTATCACAATCTAGTACATTGTGTGTGGTCAGGTTTTCGTGTATGCTGTGAGGCGGGCATATTCATCAGAAAATTTAAATGAAAACCAGGAGGACCACATCTTGTGGAATTGGTCTATAGAATCATTGGCCTGTGCCACCGTGTCTTCCATTTCGCATATCTCTGCTACTTTAAGTAGCCAGGTCTTGATGGTGGGTACTGAAGGAGTTTTCCAGTAAAGCGGGACTAGGGACTTGGCTGAGGTCAGCAAGTGCCTGGACAGCTAGGGACTTGGCTGAGGTCAGCAAGTGCCTGGACAGAGAGCGTTTGTAGCTTTTAAGTGAGAAGCTGTTTATGTTAAGAAGGCAGCATGCGGCATCTAAAGATAGGTTTATATCCGTCATAATATTAACTATCCTGATGACTTCTAGCCAGTAAGGAGTTATCATTGGGCATTGCCACCATATGTGATAGAGCGTGCCTACCTCCACTCTACAGCGCCAACATCGGTCAGAGGATCCGGGGTACCATCTGCTCAATTTAGCCGGGGTTGCGTACCAGTGGGTCAGCATTTTATAAGATGTCTCCTGCATCCGGGTGCTGAGGGAGCATTTGTGCGCTAGTATGCATGCCCTGCTCCACTGCCTGTTTGTGATGGGTACTCCCAGTTCCTCCTCCCAACGTTCCTTGAACTTGTCTTCCCTGCACTGAGCTGGGTCTTGAGACCAGGTGTACGCAAGTGATGTGGCCCTCTGAGTCGGTTCCCCTTTCAAACATATCTCTTCTATGTCAGTTAATTGTCTTGTGAAATGTCCTCTAAGCTTTGGGTTGTTAACATAGCTGCGGATCTGGAAATACGTCCATAAGGGAAGATTAGGGTAAGGGCTGTCTGACTTTAGAGCAGTGAAATCCTTCATCTGGCTATTTGAGAAGCATTGGGATGCTAAAAGTGGGGTGTCCTGTAGTGGTGCCTGTAGAGGGCCGCGACCAGTTCCCGGAGGGAAGTCTGGATTATCCCTCAGGGGGGTCAGTGGGCTTAGTTGCGAGGAGAAGTTTGGGTTTTTGGTAAGTTTACGGAAGATTCTCAGGGTGACACTGACCAATGGGTGGTTTTTTAATGCCACTGGGCAGCCTGCCCAAGGAATCCAGGGTAGGAATTTGAGTTGAGATGTGCAGAGAGCGCTTTCTAAGAAGACCCAATCCTTTTCTGTCTCATGGCAGTGCCAATCCACAATTCTGGCGACATGTGAGGCATAATAGTAGCGTCTAAAATCTGGTAAACCCATCCCACCCTCTGCTTTGTTCTTTGTGAGAAGGTGAAATCTAATTCTGGGGCGTTTGTGTGCCCATACAAAATTAAGTTGTAGGGATTGTAGTTTTTTGAAGAAACTGTCGGGGATATTCAGAGGGAGTGTCCTAAGTAGGTACAGGAGTCTGGGCAGAACAGACATCTTGCAGATGGCTGCCCTGCCAAACCAGGAAAAATGGCGTGGGTGCCACCTTGCTAGGTCGTTTTCTATGGTCTTGAGCATAGGCATGAAGTTTATCTCAACCGTCCGGGAGATTTGTGATGTGAGCTTAACTCCCAAATACTTGAGGGCCAAAGGTACCCAAGTAAAGGGGCTGTGTTCCTGTATCGTTTTTAACACCGTTTGAGGTACTGATATGTTTAAAGCCTCCGACTTCGTGTAGTTGATTTTCATATTGGATAAATATCCAAAAAATTAAAATTCTGTCATGAGTTGGGGGATGGACTTTGTCGGGTTGGTCAAAAAAAACAAAAGGTCATCAGCATAGGCTGCTATTTTAAATTCCCTGTCCTCTACCTGGAAGCCAGCTATTTCTGTATTCATCATTATTCTTCGAATAAATGGTTCTAGTGTCAAGATAAATAGTAGGGGCGATAGGGGACAGCCTTGCCTCGTGCCATTGGTAATATGTATGGTCTCTGATAGCGAGCCATTTATTCTTATTTGAGCCGATGTGTTTTGGTATAAGGCAGAGATCCATGCCATCATATGTTCTCCGATGCCTACATGCCTGCAGGTTTCCATCATGTAGTCCCAGGCTACTCGATCGAAGGCCTTCTCCGCGTCGGTTGACAGGAGAATGCCCTCGATCTTTCGCTGGCCTGCTGCATGGATCAAATTCAAGGATTTAATGACGTTGTCTTTCGCCTCTCGGCCGGGCATGAAGCCTGCTTGTTCAGGCCCTAACAGGGTGGAGAGTAGGGGTCTAAGCCTGGTCGCCATTATTTTCGCTAATAGCTTAGTATCCAAGTTAAGCAGTGAGATTGGCCTGTAACTCGTGCAGAGCGCCGGGTCTTTCTCGGGCTTGGGCAGAACTGTTATGTGTGCTAATAAGAATGACTTCGGGACCTCCCTGGGAGTGGAAAATGTGTTTAAGGCTTTGGTCAGTGGATTCAGGAGGATATCTGAAAATGTTCTGTAGTATATGGAGGAGAACCCATCTGGACATGGGCTCTTTCCCGCCTTGAGACCTCGTATAGCCGTCTCAACCTCTGCTTGGTCTATAGGCCTTTCAAGTGCCTGTATGTCTGCTGCAGCTAATCTGGGGATTTTGGATGATGTCAAATAAGTCTGGATAGTGTGTATCCTATTGCCTTCGGCGGCAGCCGGTTTGTGCTGACTAGGTAGATTATATAATTGTGAGTAGTAGTCTTGAAAGTGTTTGGCGATAAGATTGTCCTCTATGTCCACGGTCCCTGTTTTATTCCTAATGCCTAATATGGCATTTTGAAGCCTCAGGCCTTTTAGGGCCCTAGCTAGGAATCTTCTCGATTTATCCCCATGTTCATAGTAGATTTTTTTTTGAAAGAAAAAAAAACGTTTAGAGGTAGCTTCTAATTTTTGTTTTAGCTTCTTCCTGGCTTCCAGTAGGTCTGTGGCTAGCGCCCCTGATAAGGATTGTTTGTGGGAGGATTCCAGTCTTGATATTAAATCTGTCAGATCTCGGATCTCCTTCTCCCTCTCTCTCTTACGGCGAGCTCCCATCCTGATGAGCTCGCCTCTTATAGATCATTTATGAGCTTCCCATGTTGACAAAGGATCAACGTCTGGGGTAGAGTTGAGGTTGAAGTACTCAGTGAGGTGTGAGGTCAGTTTCGGGAGCAGCTCAGGGTCAGAGAGAAGTGATGCGTTCAGTCTCCATGAGGGTGGTGGGCGCCCGTGAGTGTCTAAGTCTAAGGTCAGGGATATGGGGGCATGGTCGGAAATTGATTGTATGCCTATTTGTGCATTCTGTACCGTATGTAGATCCCCCCGAGAGACAAAAAGGTAGTCTATCCTTGAGTACCTATCATGCGGCACAGAATAATAGGTGAAGTCCCTCCCATCTGGATGAAGGTATCTCCACACATCCACCAGATGCATGGAGTTCAGTGCTGTTTTCAGGCTTTTTAGTATTTTATATTGGATGTAAGTTTTCCCAAGGGAAGGTATCGACCAAGGGGTTTAGGGGAAGGTTAAAGTCACCTCCAAGGATTATGCGCCCCGAGGCGAAACCCTCCAGTTCCCTAATCAGGCTCCTACAGAAGGTTAGGTGGGCTGAGTTAGGGAAGTAGACATTAGCCAATGTCAGCGGTAATTCCCCTGTATTTACCCTTCAATAATATGTATCGCCCTTCTGGGTCCGTCAGCCTGCCTGTAATCTCAAAAGTGGCCGTTTTACTGACCAGTTATTGACACCCCTTTGGATTTAGCATGGTCATTCGTGGCTGGAACGCTGTAGTGAAATATGAATCTGTGAGTTTAGGTACCTTGTCAGTCCTGAAGTGCGTCTCTTGAAGGAAAGCGAAGAGAGGCCTACCCTTTCTGAGTTCGCGTAAGACCGTTGACCTCTTTTTCCGGGACATTCAATCCCCTGACATTGTGGGAGACCACAGTGGTGTTGAGGTCCAGGGTGGAGTACGCCATGGGTCAGTTTGTGCCTATTAGAATGATACTAGAAGATAACAATGAATACTCTAATATGGCAGTCAGTCACTTTCAGTATAGTATCCTATTGGTAATAGTAATGCTGCTTTTGTACCTCAGACCTGTGGGGGGGATCATGGACGGGTGGGGGAAGAAATAAGGTCAAGGAGGAAGGTGAGAAACAAAGAGGAGAAGTGAAAATCACAGAAAGAGAGAGTAAATGTTATTCACCTTTATAATAGTTAAACTATCAGTAAGGTTCAATTTGTGTGTCCCAATGAGGTTATGCCCCACTGGAGACACTGTGTGGGGCGATGTGAGGCAAGCCGCCTCGACAACCAACACTCAACGCCTGTAGTCTGGTGATGTAGTTCACTAAACCAATAACAACAAATAGTAGAAAACCAAGTCCCACAGGCGAGAGGCATAGTTCCACAGCCTATTGTAGCTTAATCATATATTTAAATGTAGTAAGTCTGCAGCAATAACTTTTGGTATTGAACTGAACATTTAGGGAACGTTAATGAACAGTAGTTAAGACATAATATAGCTTATTTGTAACCTGTAGCTAAGGAAAAACGTGGTTTAACATTTCTAACCATAAGAGTAAGAATAACTGGTAGCTTGAGGTCGTTGTAATCCTACAACGAACCAATAAGGCTGGTATCTCCGTGCAGCACCCCAAGGTACTTGCATACTGTAGGTGTCCCATGCCTCTGTGTGGGCCATATTTCAAGAACGAGATGGCGCAGGAGGTGTTTTACTTACCCCCAGATGTGTGTAAGTGGTGACCTCTACAGAAAAAGCCATGGTGGTTTGGCAGGGAGTTGTACCACGGTGGGCAGTTTGTGTGGTAGGGAACAATTTTGACACCTTCTTCGCTGTGAGCCGCGTGTGTCTGGCATGAGCACGGATGGTTAAAAACTTCCGTTTACATGGATCGTTACTGGGCTGTTTGGAGTTCCCCTCCTCCCCTCCTTCACCGAGTGTACTGCGGTGGCTGTCAGGTTGTATCGATGATGGTCAGGGGTATGGTGTCCCTGCCTTTGGAACAACTCCAGTTCCCATCATAGTCTCCAGTGTAAACAAGACGTTCTCCATTAGGGGATAGGGGTGTCTACTAAGTGGTCCCATACCGTGTTCCTGGTGTTTACCAGCTCACGGGAGTCCAATTCTCATCAGAAAAATATCATTAACTCATTCCATGGTTGATCGACAGGTGGTTATCAACATTCGTTCCCTATGTATCTGGTGTATTAAGACCGTGGTCTTACTTTCTAGCGTGTTATGGAGGGTGTCTCTGCCGTAGGTCGGCTAGCTCCCTTGCCTTTGTGGGTCAAGGCAGAGGACATTTCATCGTTCAAAAATAAAAAATAAAGGAGTATCGGGGTTTCGGCGCATGTTGCGTGCGGTACAATGGGTCATAGGTAGCCGAGCTAATACAGTTATTCAGTGTAGTACGTACCGTCCATGGGGTCTTGGTTTAACGCTGTGTAGGATTATCAGCTGCCGTCCATCAGTCTTCCATCCTTTCCAGAGCTCCGGAGGGGTGTGCTCTTCCGTGGGTTCGGAGTGCCTGCTACTGAGCTTTCCCCTGGCGACCAAGTTTCTGATTCGGGGTGCCAGTTACAGCGCTACCTTGACGCCCATGTTTCATCCGCTTTGGATCTTTCCCTTCTGGTGAAGCCATCGGTGAGCACGGGGACTTCTGGTCTGGAGGAGGTAACCGATACTCCTGGTACCAGTCCGGGAGCTCCACTTGGGTGAGCTGTAAATTGGAGCAAAAAATATTCTAGGTCTTCCGGGGTTCGTAGGGCATGCTGGCGGCCGTTGTGTGTAACTAGGAGCGCAAAAGGAAAGCGCCAGGTGTACCGCATGCCTTTGTTCCTAAGCTCGTCTAGGAGGGGACGTAGAGCTCTGCGGTTTCTTAAGGTAATTCTGCGATA